>NC_142577.1:29112500-29365000 GCF_041283825.1 Pyrus communis | reverse complement strand
CATTGTACTGTGATAACCAATCGGCCATTCACTTGGCGGAAAATCCAGTCTTTCATGCAAGAACTAAACATGTGGAAGTGCACTACCACTTTATCAGAGAAAAAGTTCTACAAGAAGAGATTGAGATGAGACAAGTCAAGACGAATGATCAAGTTGCGGACTTGTTCACAAAAAGTTTAAGTACAGGCAAGCTCGAAAATTTTCGCTGTCTGCTCAGCACAGTGCAAAGAATGAGAGCTGACATTGAGGGGGAGTGTTGAAAATCAATGTCAAAGTTAGGCAAGGAAAGTTAGTCAATGTTAGGTATGGTTGAATAAAAATTATTAGGTGCAATTAATGTGTTTTGTGTGGTAATAAATAATCTTAGTTTAATCATTTGGTTTGCTATAAATACCTAAGTTCTCAAGCATTGTAAATCATTCAAAGAAAAACAAAGCCTAGAGCTAAAGAAGAAAAGCTTTGCTAATTAGTTTGTTTTGTGAGCTTTCTTTAAGTGTGTGCTCTAATTTCTTCTTCTTGGGATCATTAGAGTTATCTTGGATACTCTTCTTATTCAACAGGTCATCTGGGCCAGCTCTCTCTTTCGAGCACTGCCATTGCCATCTCCTTCTGCGCCGTCTCCGGCTTCAGTCTTCTCGTAAGTCCCTTCCTCTTTTTTTTTTCCCTTTATTTTAGCCAACTGGATCATCTCATTTAGGGTTGTTTGGGATTGCTTTTATAGGAAGCACTTATGGTTAAAAGTGTTCCTGCTATAAGTGCTTTATTATATAAGTGTCAAAATTTTTATTAAGTTCCCAGTGGTTTTGTGGAAAACTTCTAATAGTTTTTTAACAAACACCCGAGTTATGCTTCTCAGGTTAGTACTTTTACGATCCATAAACATAGTTAGAAGTGCTTTTACTTGTCAAAAAACACTTCTAGCTCTTCTAATAACAATCTCAAACATGCCCTTATGCTCTTGTTTGATATAAAATTTTTGGCAAGTGTTTGTGTTTAGTGAAGTACGCACAAAATAAAACCGATTATAAACTTTAATCGAAAATTGAACTGAACGACACCAAATAAACAGTAGCGAGGTATTGAACCATTGTTTTTATGCGACTTATTATAAATAGTGGCCTACAAATTCCCAATTCTCTTTCAGAATGCCAAATTTTGCAAGTGTGTGTGTGTGTGTGTGTATTAGGAGAAACTTACTGACACATGGAGCCATTGTGGTCGTATCTTAAGCCAATAACGCACTATCATATGTGTTAACCTTTCTACATGGTAATTTGTGATTGTCTTAAAATGCCGCCACAAAGGCATTATCCCTGTTGCCTGTAAATTCTTCTAGTTGTGTATTACCTCGGGCAGAAAATGATCAAAGCTATACCAGTCTTTAAGAACTCGATGAAGTTTTCTCATTTGAACGTGTCAAACAGTTTGGAATGGCAAGTGCACTGGAAACTCTCTCTGGTCAAGCATATGGAGCTCAACAATATAAACAACTAGGACTTCAAATAAACACTGCCATTTTCTCCCTATTCCTAGTTTGTCTCCCTCTGTCTCTTGTGTGGATCTACATGGGAAACATACTGGTTTTCTTGGGACAAGACCCTCAAATATCCCATGGAGCCGGCAAGTTTGCGAGGATGCTCTTACCCGCTCTCTTCGCTTACGCAGCTCTTCAGCCGCTTTGTAAATACCTTCAGACGCAAAGCTTGATCATTCCCTTGCTTGTGAGCTCTTTTGCCTGTCTGTGTTTCCACATTCCGTTTTGTTGGGTTATGGTGTTCAAGTCTGGACAAGGACACCTTGGGGCAGCATTGGCCATCGGTACGTCCTATTGGTTAAATGTGATTCTACTCTTACTGTATGTTAAGTACTCTGCTGCCTGCGCAAGTACTCGGGTTCCAATTTCTCTTGAGCTGTTTCGAGGTATTGGAGAATTCTTGCGCTTTGCTGTTCCGTCTGCTGTAATGATTTGGTAATAAAACCTCCTTCTTTCTAGTGTGTAAAGATTTCCTAGTTTTATTTTCTAGCGTTGGTCCTCATAATGTGATTCGCGTACAACGATTACAGCCTCGAATGGTGGTCGTTTGAGCTCCTTACCTTGCTGGCTGGTTTTCTACCAAATCCGGAGCTTGAAACTTCGGTTTTATCTGTCTGGTATGTTTATATTTTATGCGAATTTCTTTGAACGAGTGAAGTTTATTCATCAAGTAAATAAAATGTGTTATATTTCTGAACAGTTTGGCAACCATCTCATCGTTGTATACAATACCAGAAGGACTTGGTGCAGCAGTAAGGTTTGTACTTTGTACCAAGGCACATATGAATACTGAATAGCGAACATTTACCGATCTCGTTTGTGATAAGTTTTCTTAATTTGGTGTACTGATGATTTGTTTCTTATATGGGGGTGTTATAGCACTAGGGTTTCAAATGAATTAGGAGCCGGGAACCCCCAAGCAGCACGATTAGCTGTTGGTGCTGTTATGTTTCTTACAGTCTCCGAGGCAGTTCTTATAAGCACAACTGTCTTTGCCACCCGTTCTGTTTTTGGCTACATTTTCAGCAATGACAAGGAAGTTGTGGACTATGTCACTTCCATGGCTCCTCTGATTTGCCTAGCAGTTATATCCGACAGCTTACATGGTGTTCTTTCTGGTTAGTTCTATTAATTTCTTCCACATTTCTGCTTATGCATCTTCAATGTCGTAATTTCTGCGCAGCCCAAAGCTTTTTTTGTAACGTATTTAAATTCAAATGATCAGGTATTGCTAGGGGATGTGGGTGGCAGGACTTGGCAATGTATGTCAACCTCGGCGCGTACTATCTGTTTGGGATTCCGGTTGCAGCCACATTGTGCTTCTGGTTAGATTTAAGAGGAAAGGGGCTCTGGATTGGAATACAAGTCGGTTCATTTCTGCAGGCAGCTCTTTACTCTGTCATAACAGGTTGTACAAACTGGGAAGAAAAGGTAAATTCAAAAGAGAAAGGGAAGACATTTTGTGATCTTAAAAAGGACTGTATCGACGTCGAATATTTAAATTTGGAATTCCCTGTTTGTGATTTCTTCTTCACAAATTTATGTGATTTTTTTTCCTGATTTCTCCTTGGTTGTCCTTGATGTTGCAGGCAAGTAAGGCAAGGGAGAGGATATTTTTGGAAAGTTCTTTAGTAGGATAGCGGCATTGTTAGGCATGATAGCACAATCGTGAAAAGGTTTGACCTAAATACGATTCTTATGTAAACACACAATTTTGTGAAATTTGGGTAACATTGCAAATATGGGCGTAGTGACATTAGTCATCGTTCAGATTACTTTAAAGTAGAATATCCTTTGCATAAAAGAAATCACAAATAACTATAATTTAGTATGTCGACAAACGTAAAGTCTTACGTTAAAAACATATATAAAAGAGCAAACCAAAGAGATAACAAATGATATTTCTAACTATGGGAGGAAAATTAAGTCTTAAAACACAAAACTGACCCAACTAAATAGCTCAAAACTTTGACAAATCGTCTCTCTCTAACTCTACTGATGCTCTATCTCAATCGTTACATGACCGATATTATACCCCCGCTTGACGTAGTCTATAACCTTTTTCAGTACCATTTCAGCATTAGCATCCGGCTTAACGATAACATGGCAAGCCATTAGCACCTTTCCAACAGTTATCGCCCGGATGTGCAGTTCATGAATGTCAACTACCTCATCCATCCCACAGAGATCTTTCTCAATCTTTGTGGCATCAATCTCTCTAGGAGTGATCTCCATCAGAACCTCCAAAATGTTCCTCGTCGAGAAAATCATTACTGAAAATACAAGGGTGCATATCAGATCGACAATCTTCCACGGGCTTGTACCATATAATTGCTCCACCAATCATCACTCCGATACTCTGAATGGAATCGCCGAGTACATGAAGATAAGCCCCCTGCACATTGATGTTTTGTTGCTTCGGTTTCTTTTCACCTTCAGAGCTATGCTTGAGTAGAGGTATCGTGACATCAACTATATGGTGGTGTTTGTCACCGTGATTGCAGTGCACCTCATGATGATGAGAGTGATGCGTCGTCACAGTAGTCCCATGGTTATGTGTCTCATTGTGATCCTCATGATCATAGTGATGATCATCATGTTGGTGTCCGTGTCCGTGATCATGACCCAATAATAGTGCCATGCTAATGTTAACCACCAAACCAAACGCAGAATCAAGAAACATTAGAGAGCCCTGAACTTCACCTGCACTAATGGATAAGCCTTGCAATGGCTTCATAAACAAAGAAACTGCAGATGCTGCAACATCCGTCAGTAGATGAGCTGCGTCGGTGAGAATGGCAAGACTGTTGGCCTTGACACCCCCAACAACTTCCACGCTCATGAAAACTAAACATAGTGCAACCACTATTATAAGCCTGCGCAGGGATGCCGAGCGTTCCCGTGCATCTTTGGAACTAGTTTTAGCATCTGAGAATCCGCACGGTCCATCCCGACAAATCAAGCTCCCACTCAAGCTCGTTTCTATAGCTTGAACATCCACATATACTTAAGTTATACGCTTATGTTCGGAAATTTGTGCTTCCATCTCTTGAATGCACTGCCGTTCTGTGCGGGAAAGCTACAAGAGAGTGGTGGTGGTGCTCTCAGATTTCTCTGAATATTATTGTGAGGAAAGCTTGTTGCTTGTAGCGTGATATATATATACACACACATTCAAAGTTCAATGATATATTAGAGAAAATCTCTTTCTCCTTGGGATGGGTTTTATTTCCTATTTCCTTTAGGTTTAAGAGGGGAGGGGATGTTAGGCAGTGATGATTATATACCAAAAAGAAAAAAGAAAAAAAAAAAAAAAAAAAAGAGGAAAGGGGATGTTTTCTTACTTTCCTATATTTTGGAAAATAAAAACAAAAACAAAAATGTTGTAAATTTGTGAGAATGAATGCCCACATGCTTTAATTGAGGAAAACTTAAGAATAGTAGTGTAATTGTTGTTATTTAATGTTTTCAAAAGGGCAATAGTAGTGTAATTGTTATTGTGTGATGTTTTCAAAAAGGATAATCATTTCACGTTTTGGTTTGTCACAGATGCGGAGCATTCCGTGTGTGATTACAATACACAACAAAAAAAAGAAGTGAAAGTAATAATACCAGTATCTCTCACTTCCTCTTTTTACCTGCAATTCTTTTGTATTATAGTTATAAAACTAAACAATATGATATTTTACATCTGCTTCTCTCATATCTTTAACAAAGGTTATCTCTCTAATTTTTACGTATATATAACAAAAAAAAAAAAAAACTCATTACCATAACTTTATACGAAGAGGAGACGTCGTCGTTTAGCTGAATTGGCTGTTAATCGCGTTACCCTATAGGCACTTGGCGGCAGAAGATTTCCCCTTCACAAAACCTCGAAAAACCTCTGAAAATTTTGAGAACCCGCTGCTGCAGCTGCAATTCCTTCCGTCGAACGCCGGGCGATGGGCCGAGCCGAAAGAGAGCAACTGACTCGAACTCTCAACCACCACCTCAACACCGTCCACGAGACCTTCCAGGTTCAATCCCACTCTCTCTAGAAATTCAATTTTTATTATTATTTTTTTAATATTTTTATTTTATTTTAATTTTTTTGGATTGGATGAAATCAGGTGTTGGATCAAACCGCACCTTCAACGCTTGAGAAGGTGAGCTGGGCGGAGGTGATAAAGATGGGCGATCAAGTCTATAAATAAGCTACCATTTGTAAGCCCCCTTGCTTTTATTTTATATTTTTATTAATAATTTTAGTCATTTGTGTCCACCAGTTATACCTTGGCATGTTAATTCGAAAGCGTGTTCATTCGAACTGCAAATCTGGAATATTTATTGAAGGAATTCTGATTTGAGCTATCTGGAATTTACAAATATGTTTCTTTTAACTTAACAAAATTTCCATTTTCTCCAATGTGCCTTGGTCGACCGTAATCGGAGAAAAATG
This sequence comes from Pyrus communis, assembly GCF_041283825.1. NCBI lineage: Eukaryota > Viridiplantae > Streptophyta > Magnoliopsida > Rosales > Rosaceae > Pyrus > Pyrus communis. The sequence goes on along the minus strand of NC_142577.1, from coordinate 29,359,025 downwards.
GCGTGACGGAGATCTGACTTTTATGGTTTTTTGTCTATGTTTCGATTTGCAATTCAGTCGTATAGTTTGTTATTCTACTTTGCTGCGCGATGCCTGATGCTCAAGTGACTAAGTGTGACTTGATAATGCAGTTGGAATGCTTTGGACCGGAGGAGAAACGCTGCAAGTTAGAGCACTTGAAGAAAACATGGTTTCCTACTTCAATACCCTGCAAGGTTTTCTTCTGCTTTCGCATGGGAGTACAGTCGGTGCAGGGCCTACGCTGGCTTCTTGTGTCCATACGTCTGTAAAGCAAGTTGTTGACACCAGTTTTAAGCTGTGGAAGGAATCTATCTCTTTGTATGGTAATCCCTCTCTCTCTCTCTCTCTCTCTCTCTACTCCAAACAAAGCAATATTTGTGTAGCATTATTTCTTGGTCACTCCATGCCTGTATTTTTGTTGAACACATGCATACATGGTCCTCGGTGCATGACTTCAAAATGACAGTGAACATCAGCTTCTAGAGTTAGCTTTTGTGTAGGACATTGACATAAAATTCCGGAGGGTAATACTGTTTAATAACCATTAGAGCCTATTTGATTGCATATTATGAGTTGGAAGTGCAACTATCTTGGCTAAAGATTTGACAACTACCATGGCTAGTAGGAACCTTGTCTTCACTTGGAATATACACTTGCAGGAGCACGGAATAATGACGGGAAACTCTCAATTCCACAATGGGTCGGTGCAGTATGGGAAGCCTGTTCTGCTCTTAAAATGACACCTGCCACAAATATTACAGCAATTGGGCGAGCAATGACAAAGGTTGCAGTTTCGGTGAAAGATGTTCTTCGTGAGATGAAGGAGCTTAAGCCAGCTTCCTCAGACCCGACTGATGAATCCTCTATTGAGCCTTCTACTGAAGCAGCGATTGAACCCGATGATGATGAAATTTTAAGTGATGGTGATCTGGGCAATGACTTGTCCCCTGAAGAGATGAGAGTTTCCCAGTTGGCAATTGCCGTTGTGTCGGAGGCTCTTGTAGTGATAAAGGAACTAATTCGCACCATCAGTGGTTTGCTTAAACTGGAAAACCCCAATGGCAGCGGTAATCTTGTGGAATCCTTGGAGAAATTGTTGAAAATGTGTAGAGAAATCGGAATACAAATAGACGAGCTTGGAGCTTGTTTATACCCCCCGCAAGAGGTTCCCGCTATCAAGGCAGCATCAGAGAAAATTTCCAGTTTTGTTGATGATATACAATCTGAATTACAGAATCTTACAGGAAATCTGGAAGCTTTTTGTCAAGCATGCGATTGTTTGAAGAGTTCACTGAGACAGCTCGAATCTGCAGCAGCCTCACCTAGTATTGTTGATTTAGAAACCAGTGTGCAGAATATTGATATGAACTGTTAGGCAAGAGAGAGAGATGAAATTGATTTTGCAGAGCTTTGTAAGTCCTTTTGTTTTCGAGAAGAAAATGGTTCTTGTTTCAACATTTGTATGCAACACTGAACAACAGTTCAGATAAATGGATATGGGGGGTTATTCACCCTCGTTCCGTAGATCAGATTTATGTTACATCATGTTGCAAATGTACAAGATTCTTACAAATCCTGAGTATGCGCAATCCGACGAACAAATTTCATGCGTTTGATAGGGTTCACCGGCCTGTAAGCTTAACCACCCAGGCACCCCCCAAGTAAAGACCGAGGAGGGGTGCTGCCAGAAGGACCTGAGTGAGTGGATCTGTTGACGGTGTAACCACAGCAGCTGCCACAACGGCACCAACCACGACATACCTCCAAATTGACAGCATTTGGTCTCCAGATACTAGACCGACTTGTCCCAGGAGAAATTGTATAACCGGAACCTAGAAAAAGATGAAAGGAAATTTGTTAACAGAGCTTCTACTGAGAGATCCACTTCGATGTATGCATTTTACGGGCACAAACCAACTGTAACTTCCCTGTTATATTTGAGAGGAGAGCGTTACCTGGAAAGACAAGCCTGTGCTGAACATGAGAACAAGTACGAACTCAAAGTATTGATCGATGGACCATAAAGATTCCACAACACCTTCTGCATACGAGACAAAGAAGTTCAAGGCTGCGGGTGTCAACACCATATAGGAGAAGGTGATACCAGCATAGAAAAGAACCGATGAGCCTAAAACAATTGGACCCAGAAATTTTCTCTCGTCTCTCGTTAATCCTGGAAGAACAAAGGCTATAAGCTCATACAGAATGATGGGGCTCCCTAAGAGAAGGCCGCAATATCCTGATACCTGCAGTAAACAATCAAAAGAACCTTCTTGTTACAGTGATTTACTTCCGAAATAACCATTCCGACTGAGATTATTATGGGAAATACTAATCATAAAGTCCCTACAACGCTCCATTACCCTTCCGCGCTAGCTAGCCAGGCTGATCTGCGTACTTCCAGAAAACAAAATCTTAAAAACAGCAATCATTTCAAAGATCGGATAGATATTCACCGAGTCTAACCTTTATGGTAGTAAAGAAAAACTCGCCAGGAGCTAGCTGCAGGAACTTTACACCTTGTTCTTTAACCGGAGCTTCGAGAAATACTATAAGGTCTTTCGAATATGCAAAGCACCCCACCATAGAAACTCCAACCGCTACAACTGATATAAAAATTCGCTCACGGAGCTCTTCCAGATGATCAAATATGGTCATCTCTTTATCATCCGGGAGGAGCTCTTGACTTGGATACAAAAAATTGTAAATTGAACTTCCTCCATCGTCTTCCTTTGCGCCATCAACCAAATCTATGGTGTACATCAAAACCGCGATGTCAAACTTCTACACCGAAGACATTAACACCTACTTCCTCAAGGCAAGATCTAAATTGCGATTAGATAAAGTAAATTCACATGTAGCTAAAGAAACTCAGCTTCTTTTCTGTAGTAGGAAAAGCACTTTCTTCCACTCAATAAAAAGCACTTCTAACTACGTTAGGCAGAAAAACTCAGAAGTGAAGCGCTTTCTAGCGGTGCTTCTTCTTCACGAAGCACTTCCAATAGCTTTTCCAAGAAGCACTTGGATTTTTAATAAAATTTCAATATGTTTCTAATAAAAGTGCATCCTGCCAGTAAAATGCTTACCGGGATTAATTACAAATTACTTCTTGAATCAGTAACAAACAATTATATACTTAACGGATATTACAGAGCTCCCGAATCAGGTTTAACGTATAGTTTGCTTCTAAACATACTAAAATTATTCAGATTAGCAAAGAATCAAAAGCGCTAGAATTACCAGTAGAAGGCCTCTCCTCGACGGCGGACCCAACCCCAACCCCAGGCTCAGCGCCAGACTCCTGCTGCTTCTCTCTCAAATCGTCATTAACAGCGCAGCAAACGACGTCGCCGCGGAGGCTCCTCCGGCTTCGCAGACCACTGACCTCCGGTATCGGCCTCCTGGAGTGATGGACTCGAACGGAACCCCGCTGATTTCTGATTGGTCCGCGCCGGTCGAAGCAATTGTGGGTGCGATTCCGGATGAAGTTCAAGTTGGAAATGGAAGCAAAGGTGGTGCTTCCCATCTGTCCTCCGACACTTCCAACTGCAAGTTCGCTTCTTCTTCTTCTTCCTCTGGTTCTTCTTGTTTGTACTCGCTTTCCTTTTATATCAAAAACTGAACGACGTATGACGTTGAATGACTGGTTCTTGTTTCTTCAGCTCGGGAGAACGATTTTTTGGAATCGCAGCCAATGGCGCATGGTAGCTGGCTCCCTATTTGTTTTCTACTATGCGCCGGTGAAGTAGAATGGGCCTTATAAACACTTTCTCGGTTTCAATTTCAGCCCACCAAAAAGGTCCAGTTCGGCCCATGGTTAACTTCGGCCTTCGGTTTCCTTCCCGCCCTTTCCCCCTCCCATCATCTCTCTCTCTGACCTCGCTTCGCGAAATGGCGCGGGAAAATCCGGCGGAGAAAGCCCCAACTCTGCTCCGAAGCCGGCTCTGCGACCCTAATTTCGCCTTCAAAACTCTCTCTCACTCCGATGATTCAAACTACAGGCCCCTAATTTTCTTCAAATCACACTCTTCGACCCTAATTTCATATTTTTTTTAAATCAAAATTGGGGGCTTTTTGTCCTTGATTTTCTCGTATTTATTGTTTTTGCAGCAAGTTGAAATTTTTAGTTTCGAGTTCGATCACCGAGGCCTGCAACAGCTCCATTTTGCTCCTGGGTCCCCGTGGTTCCGGAAAAATTGCTGTATGCCCCCCAAAGTTTCTATTGTGATTTCTCTTCAGTCCTCTTATAATTGTAGCATACAGTTGATTTTCTTACTCTACTCGTGTTTTAGCTGTTGGAGCTTGTGCTCAATGATTTATTACAAGAATTTCCTGATATGATTTCAGTGGTATGCTTGCATTTTTCACTTCCCTTCATAATAATTTCTTTGATTTTTTTCCGGGTTTAATATTTATAAGCAGTTTAATTTGGAATGGACATTGTGCTGCAGATTAGGTTGAGTGGCCTTTTACGTAGCAGTGACATCTGCGCGTTCAAGGTTGATTCGTGGCGGGGTTGAAATTGTGATGAATCATTCAGGAATCTTAGACAGTAACATTATTATGTTTTTCCTTTTATTTGATACGGTTGTTGGTTATTCAGGAAATCGCTAGGCAGCTATGCATGGAGCATCAGTTGGTGTTCTCAAGAATGGTAAGTGCATAGTTTTAACGGAAACCACTTTTGTAGCATTGTACTTCCGAAAACTTATGGTTTCTTGATGTGTGTGATCATTTTTGTAGGCATCGTTTGATGATAACTCCCAGTTTATGATAGCCATGTTAAGGTGCGCATAAAGTTTTCTTGGTGCTATTCGTATGCTTTGGAAGTTCTGACAGACTTGTTTCTCTGCTAATTAGGGAGTGTGGATTAGCACATAAAACAATTATCTTTGTGCTCGATGAGTTTGACTTGTTTGCTGTTGTAAGACCTAATCATCCTTTGCCCATTTGTTTTTCATTCCTGCAGCCTTGCTCTTTGACATTCATGATTTATTGTTGGCTGCTTCTTGCTCTGAAACCCGTGAAGATTTGTGAAAGGCAATTAATTAGCAAGTAAAATTTTTTGAATCTTATCTGGGGCTGCAAAGTTACACTGTAAGCTGTAGGAAAGTTTATCCTTTCATAAGGAGCAATTTAAGCTTTTATTGAAGAAAAAGATTGTGCAGACTGAAACATATTGAACAAGCATACTCTTCGGTCTACTGAAACGTAATGTTGGAAGAATGACAATGCAAAGATGCAGTAAATAACCTAGAGAAAATATATCTTCTACTTTGTCTGCCTACTGGAGCTTTCATGAAAAGGGTTTGCTTGGTCAGGCAGCTCAAACGAGCATATTTGTTTTCTTAAAATTGACTGGTTGGGTGCTTTTGGTTGAAGTGTCAAGTTGTCAAGTATAAATATTAAGACAAGACATCATTTGGTATGTGAATACTATGCAACATATAAGGTGTAAGAAGTGTACGACTTACAAACTAAACATATACACACCTTAAAGAGGTTCTTGTTCTTGTTGGATTTATAGAATAAAAATAAACAACCAGTAACTCTAATATTTCTCTTCATTTATGGTTCCTTACAGATAAAACAGAGATTGCTTTATAGTTTACTTGATGCAATGCAGTCAGTGACATCTCAAGCTGTTGTCACTGGTGTGAGTTCGCGACTGGTATGTTGCTTTAAAGTTGCTCCTATTTTTCCCTTGTCAACTTTTGTTGCCATAACTGTGATGTGAATGCCTAGATATAATGTTAGCAGAAATGTGGATTAGTTGCATCAAAGTTGAGAAGACTTTCTCATGCAGGATGCTGATATGCTTTTGGACAAAAAGAGTGAGATCTCGGTTTTCACATAGAAAGCTTTTGTTTCTTCCTCCTGCTTATGAAGACATACAACAGTAAAGTTACTAACTTATGACTTGGGTGCTACTATTGCTTCTTCCCAAATATGGACACTTCCGGTATAATAATTGCTTTTCTGATTTTCTTAATTTCCAAACGAGGCAGATTGTTGGAGCACATTTTACTATTGCCAACAGACTCGAGCTTTCCTCCAGACTATGCTATTGTATTCAATGTCAAACTTCAAGTATCCTTTCGCAAGCATTCGAACACCTCCGACAACGTGAGCTAATTGGATTTGCAGACAACAGAGGACAGAATCAATCTGTTGAGTTCAGTCCTATAAAACTTTTAGTCTCATCCCATGAACTACATCAGGGGATGAAATCATACGGATCCTGTCCCGTAAGTCGCGACAATATTTTTTTTTTCTTTCTACATGTGCAGTGGATAAAAAGGATCAACTGCAACCGATCATACAAAGAATTTAATCACAATGTAGGAAAAGGTTTAGCATGTATTAGAACTTTACGTTAGGTTTTATGCCATCGTCGTCGATCTTAATGTCGAAGATAACGTGTAGCAAACCACTTGGGTTTCATGAGCTGTTGGTTGGCGTTGTTGACAGCCAATTCTTCAACAATTAATGGATCGTCAAAAGTAGAGTGCACGGCTCAAGGGAACTGGTTCATGTCTATCATAATCGCAAGGCGTGTAATCTCTACCATTGTTTCACATCAAACACAAACAAGCAAGACTTGCTTCTCTTTTTTTTATTCTTTTTTTTTTTTTTTTTTTTTTTCGGTCAAACGATAGATTTTATTAAACTATGTGTTAGATTATCCATCGATAAAATTCGAATTCACATCGTTATACAAAAGCTTAATTTATTTTCATTCCGTCATGCAAGACTTGCTTTTTAATACCAATTTTTTAAAGGAGGTATCGATGCATGGCTTACGACCATACAATCTTATGGTGTATATTAAGGGTGCGTATACCACGATGTGTCACATCACATACAAACAATCATCTTTTCAACTCGTTGAATTTGACGGTTTCACTTTGCCTTTTAGAGTGTAGAATAGTTATCACCCGTGACATGTGTGATCAAATAAAGGAAGACACTTGGGTTAGTTTGTCGTAATTCATAAAATTCTTGAACAGTACAATTACAGTATTTGTTTGGTGAGGTATAAACACAATCTAAAGAGATGTTATTGATATTCTCAGACTTTCTCGTTTTATTTTTTCAGCTCTCATTCTCATCATTTAAGATTGCATGGTAATCTTATTTTCGATTATGAATTTAGTTGATTTTAAATCGAGTTAATTTTTAAAGTGTAAAATATAAAATAAACGGATTTTTTTTTCTTTTGAGTCTAGCGATAGCGGTAATAAGTCACTAACGAAATTTGAATCCATATTGTTATGTAAAGACATAATATTTTTCCATCATTATGATAAAAAGTCACGACGAATTATTAAATAAAGAAAGTGCGTAAATGAGAAGTTGCTAACATTCCCCTTGCCCATGGATAACGGGAGAATCGGTGAAAGTGTAAAACCTAACAGTAAACTTGAAATTCAGATTACCAAGTCGGCAAGTCCTCTGTTTTGGGTTTGGGCTCGGGTCCGCAATACACTAGCCACCATGGCTGCTTCCACCACTTTCCCCAAGCTCACTTCGATCTGAGCCGCCCAATAAACCTCCACCAACGTTGAGGTCACTCAAAACCCAAAACCCAAACCCCCCCTCCCCGCAACCCCTCTCTCGGATCCTCCGCCTCCGGATGAGTCGCCTCTCCACTCAATGACCCTCTGCGCCAGAGCTTCAAAAGCTTTAGCCGCCACTGCCTCAGCCGTACACCACCGTCCTCTCAAGGTACGCCGTTTCTCCCCTGTCTCTGGGTCTTTCCGCAACTGCTCCTCCACTACTTCACTACCCACCGTAGCTTTCTCCGAGACTCAGTACCGGGACCTTATTTTCGACACCATTGACGAAAAGCCCTGGGCTTTTTGCAACTCCAAGTGGGTCTCCGATCGTTTCCAAGCTGTTATTGTCGACCCCGACTTGTTTGTTCGAGTCCTCGTCGAGATTAGGAGCCGACCCAGAATCGCTCTGAGGTTCTTCCGATGGGTCGAGGGCCAACCGGGTTTTAAAAGATCGGAGTTTGCCTTCTGTGTGATTCTTGAGATTCTGGCTCACAACAATTTGATGAGGCCGGCGTATTGGGTTATGGAGAGGGTGATTAGTGTAAATATGCATGGGATTGTGGATGTTTTGATTAATGAGTATATGTTTTCGAAAGTTTCGTTGAAGCTTCTCGATCTCTTGTTCTGGGTTTATACGAAAAAATTGATGCTTGAGCAATGTCTGTCGATTTTCGATAAGATGATTCGAAACCGGTTGTTGCCGGACGTGAAGAACTGCAATAGGGTTCTTAGGATACTTAGAAATAAACACCTTGTGACGAGAGCTAAAGAGGTTTACAGAATGATGGGTGAGGCTGGGATTAAGCCGACGATTGTTACCTATAATACCATGTTGGATTCCTTCTGCAAGGAAGGGGAAGTGCAACAAGCACTTGAACTTTTGTCAGAAATGCAAAAGAGAGGATGTTTTCCGAACGATGTAACGTATAATGTGTTGATCAATGGGCTGTCAAAGAAAGGGGAGCTGGAGCAGGCCAAGGGACTGATGAAGGAAATGATGAAAACAGGATTAAGGATTACAGCATTCACTTATAACCCTTTGATTTGCGGGTATTGCAACAAAGGTCTGCTTGAAGAGGCATTATCTCTTGAGAAAGAGATGGTAATTAAAGGAGCAAATCCCACTGTGGCTACTTATAATTCGTTAATGTATGGCCTCTGCAAGTGGGGAAGAATGACTGATGCCAGGGATCAGTTTTCCAATATGTTAAATAGAAATGTAATGCCGGATATAGTTTCATACAACACTCTCATACACGGGTATTGTAGATCAGGGAACTTGGGGGCTGCTTTCATATTGTTTGATGAGTTGAGGCATAGAACTTTCACTCCTACTGTCGTCACCTATAACACACTTATGGATGGCCTTTGCAGATCCGGAGACTTGGCTGTAGCTGGGCAGCTTAAAAAGGAAATGACCAATCAAGGAATTTTCCCTGATGTTTTTACATATACCATCTTGGTAAATGGGTCTTGCAATGCGGGAAATTTATCGATGGCTAAAGAGTTATTTGATGAGATGTTGCATAAAGGAGTGGAGCCAGATCGATTTGCCTACAATACTCGAATAGTGGGGGAATTGAGGCTTGGTGACGCGTCCAAGGCATTTAGCATGCAAGAAGAAATACAAGCAAGGGGTTTCCCTCCTGATTTGTTCACATACAATATTTTTGTGAATGGGATATGTAAATTGGGCAATTTAGACGAAGCATATACATTGTTGCAGAAAATGGTACGTGACGGTATTGTTCCAGATCATATAACATATACTAGCGTGATTCATGCTCACCTGGAAAGTGGCCAGCTCATGAAGGCAAGAGAGGTTTTCTATGAGATGCTAAACAAAGGTTTGTCTCCTTCGGTGATAACTTACACGGTATTGATTCATGCACACGCGGCAAAGGGGAGACTAGAACTGGCTTATATGTACTTCTCAGAGATGCAAGAGAAGCGTATTTGGCCAAATGTGGTCACCTACAATGCTCTGATAAATGGTCTCTGTAAAGTGACGAGAATGGATCAGGCTTACGAGTATTTTACTGAGATGGAGGAGAAAGGAATAGCTCCAAATAAGTATACATACACTATTTTAATAAATGAGAACTGCAACATGGGCAATTGGAAGGAGGCTTTGAGGTTGTATAAACAGATGCTTGACAGAGAGATCAAGCCTGATTCTTGTACACACAGTGCACTTTTTAAGCATCTAGACAAAGACTTTCAACTGCATGCAGTTCGATACCTTGAGAGTTTAATTTCAAGCTAGTGAAGGAACTGCTCGTTTTTAAGAATTGACGAGGCTATTGTTGGTGTTCAAGGGTTCTCAGCTGATTAGTCGAAGAGTGGCATGAGATATTAAGAGGGATTTCTCAACTCTGAGAGAAAGCTATTGTGTTAAACCACTTGGCAAATTCCCTTGAGTTATGGTGCAAGTAAGATATCTTCTTTCAATGTTTGCATCAGAATAGCACATTCTCAAACTTTTAATATTCTTCTTGGCTTGACAGCTTTCCTGGTTTAATGTTACAGGTGACTTGCTAAATAGCGTTGCTGATGGTGATTGGTGAGTTTGGCAAACCTTTAACTTGAAAGGTTGAGTTGTGCCGTTTCTAACTTTAGAAGAATATACTCGAAATCAGTTGTTGAATTGGATTATTGATTTTTTAACTATCAGAAACCATTTTTTCGGAAGAGTCAACATCAGAGTGTACAGATAAACTCTCAAGTGTATCATATCGTTCCAAATAAAATATCTGACAAGATTATTGGTTCATTCTTTTGCTCCTTATTTTGTTTCATGAGGTAATAGGAAAGATCGAAGCGTTGCCATGTTCTGTATTGTTGTAACGAATATGGGTTTTGTCCAGTTTAAAATCAGATGTATTACTTTTTGTTTTTAACATAAGAATTTCATTTGGTACTGAGCAGATGGTGAAAATTTAACTTCTTCTAGTTTATCCAATTCAGCTTGAAATATCGGTTAGTGTTCCTGTAGTGTTATCTTGGACAGCCTTCCTGTAACTATTATTTGTTTCTCGGCCAGTCTCGAATGATCTTGTTCACGCTTCATCTTCTGTGAGCATCACAGCCTCCATTGATCTTCTTTCACAAAAACCCAATGGATGCTGTTATGTTGTTGGAGGTTTTACGCACATCATGTTTGCCCTGTCTTTTCGATTATTTCCGAGATGCATAATATGTGGCAAGTAGAACTTCAACTTGAAACAAAACAGCCACTACTTTTGGTTACCTTTCCGGGCAGAAATGAATACAGGATTGTTGGTCTGCATCTCCTTGGTTGCTGCACTTGTATGTAGCGTGAACAAGATGTTGGCAAAGGATGCCGAAGAGTATCACTTGGCACACAGTCACTTTCTAATTTATAATCGCTTCCTTCGTTCTTTTTTATGAGTATTTTGATTTAGCAATGTTGTATAGAGGAATGTTGTTTATATGCTAATTAGTTACTAATTATGCACTTAACGTTGAACAGCAAAGTGTGAAAAGTCCAAATTCGAATCGTTCAATCCGATGCTTATCGTAATCCGACCAAGGGAAAGCGATTGGATAATCGACATGGTAAACACCGGTCGTGCTTAGGTTTAATAATTGTTTTAACTGAAGACTGTTTAGTTTAAGAGAAGTAGTTCTTGTCTCACTATGTTTGATGGACATATAATTCTCCCCTTGGATTTGCTTGTTTGTTGCCTTTTGTATGCAGAGCATCCATCCCTAACCTCCAGTCCCTCTCTCCTGCTACTTCAGCCATTTCTTGACTACGCCAATGTTGAAATCCCGACGTTGGCCGACGCCGCCAACGGGTTAGATTTATCCGGCACTTGGATGCAGAAGAGTACTGATGAGAGTTTGACTTCACACTGCAACTTGGCACTGGAGGATACTTGGACCCCAAGAATTTACTTCAGGAGGCAGTGGAAAATTGACCACTGCTCGTCTTGTGGTAATTCACCTTCTTCGAGGTAATACCATATTTGTAAATGATGAGACGTATTGTCAGTAAAAAATAAGTACATTAATACCTACATAATAATCTAATTATCAATCACATTATATAGTTTGCAAAATATGATTTATATAAATAATCTACCTAGCATTATTCCTTGTACTAAACAAATGCAATTTTGTTTGATTTTCGTAATTAGACGCTTCTTCGACTTCAAAGTGCAAATGCAACTCCTTGCACGTCTTACGATGTTGATCATATCAGATTGTGGAAAATAGCTACAATACTTATAAGTATTACAAACTTTCACCACCTGACGTCAAATATGATATTGGATTGGCATTTGACCGTACAAATGGTAAATGCATGTGGTACTTGCAAGCAAATTGTGAAATAATTTCGCCGCACGCCTATTTCCGCACACTTCCTTTTTAGGGGTCATCTAGAATTATTTCAAAGTAAAATTAATGGCCAAAAATAAAATAACGGTGTGCAAAAAATATCAGTGTGGGGACAGACATAGAAGTGGGCCTCTCAGAGTGTAGTAAAAACAAAGGTAACATTTAAAAACAAGAATCAAAGCTATTGGTTAATGTTGGTTTAGGTTATAGATAGTTTAGAAAGAGGAATTGGATCCACTCTAGATCTTAGTATCTGGAGTCTAAGGATCAATTTATCTGGACAATTGATTGGTGTGTAAAAGAAATCAGAGCCGTTGAGTTACTTTTGTATTTGCAAGGTTTTTTTGGGTTGAATTTGAAAAATAGGGTATGTAAATTATAATGGGCAAAACTTGTTTGAGATGGTTTTTGAAATGATTAAAAGTGTTTTATAACACTATAAGCACCCCTAATTCCGTTTAGCAAAAAAAGTTAAAACTGCTTGTTAGGTCATAAAAGCGTTTTATAAGGAAACACCTACCAAATGTTTTTTAATTTCAATATGTTTCTAATTAAAACGCTTATAAAAAAAGACACTTGTGTGTTTCTTATAAAAGCAATTCAAAATTAGCTAGCATCAAACTCATAATAAAATATATCATGTTCTCGCATTCATGTGGGTGGACCCTCAAACCCCTTCAACCAAGTAGAAATAAAACACTTAGGTTTGCATTTTCACTCCGCCCAAGGGATTGGTCAAGTGGAAAGAAAGCAAAGGTTTGGAAATTCTAACCCAAGCTTGAACTCTCATGGACACATTTTTTGGATCATCAACTTTGCTTTGGCGCGTTGTTTGACCCAAAGGTTGAAAGTACGTTGCCGTTCCATGTGAGATCGGAGCTTCATGATTATGAAAATTAGTTTGTCATCAATGTGTAGTAGGATACCTCCTACGTTAAAAAACATAAAATAAGACAAAATAAAAATATGAGATGAACAAAAGAAAAGTGTGACAAAACATTTGTACCCTAACCCTTTTGTCTGCTTTGTGAAATCGATCACACCTATGTGTTGTGTAGCACTCAAAATTTTGGGGAATCAAAAACTTAGCCTTCAACAAATACAAGGCAGATCTTTGAGATGTACAATTACGACTCCTAATAACAATGTTTCCTTCCTCTTTTTTTCCTCACTTTTCCTTAACTTTTTCCGTCCACAAGGCACAAACAACTATTTAAACATCTCCTTCCCCATTTCCAAATTTCAACCTTTCTTCCAACCAAAACAAAAAATAAATAAAAAACAAAGAATAAATAAATTGATGCCATGGCCACCTTCTCTCATCTTGCCTACTTCCCTGTAAGGTGTTCTTCCTGCAGAGATAGCTATGATCCCAATAAGCAAAACCTGAGCAATATCAAGATCGATGGAACTTCCAAGAAACCCGCAACCAAAGTTGAAATGGCCGGTGTGGCAACGACTTCCATTTCCATGACTTTAGTAGTAAATGACTACGTGACTGAGCAGCAAGCCCGACAGAACATTCCGACAACCAAGCAGTCCGTTGATCATTTCCGACAAGGGTTCAGCATCGAAGGTGGCGTGGGGTACAGGCAGGGGGTTGTCATCAGGTCCTATGAGGTCGGGCCGGATAAAACTGCAACACTTGAGAGCGTCCTCAATCTGCTGCAGGTGATATAATTAATCAATCCAAGTTATGTGAAGATTGTGTTGCATTGTTTGGAAAGTACGGATTTTTTGTTTCTTCCGGTATGATGCAGGAAACTGCATTGAACCATGTGTGGATGTCTGGACTCCTGAGTGATGGATTTGGAGCAACACATGAAATGATGAGGAATGATCTTATTTGGGTTGTGTCCAGAATGCAAGTTCAAGTTGACCAGTATCCAATCTGGTATGTCCAATCATCGCCTTTTCTTTTGATTAGAGCGATATTCTAAACTAATCTAAACCTCAGAGAGGGGACTCAAACCCGGAGTTGTTCTCTTTTTGCTATAATCTTTAAAGCTAGGAAGTAGGACTCTTTGCAGTATGAAACAAATTTCAAGCCAAAAAATGTGACAATCACATCCTGCAGGGGAGAGGTACTGGAAATCGACACTTGGGTTCAAGCATCAGGGAAGAATGGTATGAAGCGAGACTGGTTGATCCGAAGCCAAGCCACGGGCCATGTTTTCGCTCGTGCGACCAGGTATCGTAAAATTTCCTCAAACTTCCAATCACTTTCATGATCTGCTCATGAATGATTTATTTCAGTCTTGTCATTGATTAATCATGGTTGTACAAAACGTGGAACAGCACCTGGGTGATGATGAACCGGAAAACTAGGCGCCTTTCGAAAATGCCAGAGGGAGTGAGGGGTGAGATTGCACCTTGGTTCATAGAGAAGCAGGCAATCACAGACGATGTCCCTGAGAAAATCGTCAAGTTGGACAACAATGCTAAGTATGTCAACAGCGATCTGAAGGTAATGTTTCGTGTCCAATTTACTCCAACGTCTCAAAGCTACATCCATATACAGTTAAGAGAATTGAAAATATGCTGAATATGCAATTTCTTATTACTTGGTAGCCCAAGAGAAGTGATTTGGACATGAACCACCATGTCAACAATGTCAAGTATGTAAGATGGATGCTTGAGGTAAAAAGTCTCTCTCCCCTCTCTAATTAAAGGCATGTTTGGCACTGCTTCTGAAAGGGTTAAAAGTGTTTTCTAACCACGTTTGACAGAAAAACTTAAGTGCTTCCTACAGAAGTAGTTCTAAACAGTCACTTATGTTTTCTTACCATAATTAAATCTTAATTAACTGACTTAATCTTTGTTTTCGACAGACGATTCCTGACGATATTTTGGAGTCTCACCAACTGACTGGAATCACACTAGAATACAGAAAGGAATGTGGGAGTTCAGATATAGTTCAATCGCTTTGCGATCCAGAAGATGGAATGTTCATAGAGAGACTCAAACAAGAGAATCAAGATACAGGTTTACCGGATGGATTTTCTCTGGCAGCTGGAATTCTTGAGAACGGCGGGTTTTTGGGCTCCTTTGAGAAGCAACAATTGAGATATACACATCTCCTCCAAACAAATGGGAACCTTAAAGATGAAGAGATTGTTCGAGGACGGACTGTTTGGAAGAAAAAACCAGAGCCCTCCCCATTTGCTTCTATGTAGAAAAATTGTATGAGAAAAAGGGGTTTAGAAGCTTGTCCTCTAAGAAATGGGATGGCCTGAATAATAAAGGGCATGTTGTGGATAAGGGTAACAGAAAACAAGCAAGATCATGGATTCTAAGGAGAGTGAAGAAGAAAAAAAAAAGCCAAGGATCTTTCATTGTTTCGGATGTTGCTAGCTTCATCGAAGCTGAATAACAATCCTAATAAACGAGCCAGATATGTAAATGACGAGTTATCGGAAAAAGGTAACAGAAAACAAGCAGCATCATGGACTCTTCGGAGAGTGAAATAAATGTAATGTGTGGTCATGAAGGTAAGAAAGTTCACCTTAAGCCTAATAGCGGGTACATTGATTTTGATTAGAATGAGTCGTTTCGTTTCATTTGGGTCTGTAATTTGTATAGCCATTGTCGTAATACCATTTGGTAAAGAATAATTGTAATTTGTAAATTCCGTCATTGAAATTGTTTACAGAACATACTTTTACGGTCACCATTTTCAATTTCCACTCGAGGGACGGGCTAGTGAAGAGAATTCTCATGCGGGATATAACCAATATGGAGTCGGGGTGGTAAGAAATATAAGTCTCGTGCTTCTGTGAGACGTGCCTTACAATCGGTACACCTACACGGTACAGTTTTCTCTTCACGAACATTTCCGCGCGTTGAACGAGTGAAACAGGTCACGTATATGAACATTCCATAATATATTCATAACCCATAAAAAATTAAATTATATAACAATAAAAATTAAGGAACTTAAACGAAAAGCTTCCAATACTGCTCACTTTAACGAAAAACCACATTTTTACACCAAAAAGTCAATCCTGATACTATTCACTTTACTCTTTATTTTGTTCTCATCGTTAAAGCTCAAAGTTTTTAAGTTATTTTCATTAGTTTTCCTTAAAATTTAAAGAAATATACTAAACATTACAACATGAAGAAATCGGTTGAAAAAGGCTCATCCTTGAAAATTTTCTGCCGGTAATGGGGACAAAACCAGTAATTTTACGAGCTGCCTAGGAAATGAATAAAATCCTCTACTCAAGGAAGTGTGATCCGCTAATCTATAGGAATTAACAAAAAGCTGATTAATATTTACAATGCCGATCGATATCGAAACCCTTTTGAGACGAAGAAGCAAGTCAAAGAATGATGTACACAATTGTAAATTCATTGCCTCTTTCGCCGTAAACTTTGATGCAGTTGCCACGACCAAATTATCAAAAATATTACGAGGGCCGCTCCGGTAGATGCCCAAAACGTTACCAGCCATAATGGCATTGACTTAGGATATAATCCTGATCAAAAGCAATAAAAACAAATCACGTAAATTAGCATCTGACAATCAATGGACGAAGAAATTTCACAAAACTAAGGAGCGCGAGGAAAAGGACATACCATGTCCAAACTTGATGCAAATGAGAAGTTCAATGATGCAAATAGCTACGGAAAGCCAACAAAATGCCCCAACCTTCTTCACTGGTTTTCTGCAAACACAGTAATTGAGCAAGCGTAAACTACATCAATGCAAATAAGTAGATGATGAAATGTAGGGGGTGTGTGTGTGTGTGTGTGTGTGTGAGAGAGTGAGAGAGGGAGAGAGAGAGAGATAGAGTACCGATCTTGAAGGTATGAATTGTACTCGCGAATTGTCGGAATTGCAATTAGCCACCACAGGATCAACCTATACACTATCAAGGGGTTCCGGGGAGGAATCCATAAACAGAACTTAAGAAAGAATGTATTAAGCTCTACTGTCATGAATACAATACAAAGAGTGAGGACTTGAATGAAACGCCATGGACCAAGCAAGGGATGCCATTCGTCCTTGTCCCACTGAGCTGGTGTGAATTGCCCCAGTGTTCTTTTGACCTGAAACAATAAAGATTGCATCTCCCAAATCACAAATTATATAATGATGCCGAATGCCCCAAAAACCAATTTCAAATAATGTCATCGAAATCACAGTAACTATTTATTGTGATTGCAGTGGCTAGAGAAACATCCCATGTCATATGATTACTTTCAGTTTATTATAGGGAACTTTAACGAAAAGCTTCCGATACTGTTCACTTTAACGAAAAACCACATTTTTACACTAAAAGGTCAATCCTGGTACTATTCACTTTACCCTTTATTTTGTTCTTAGAGTTAAAACTCAAAGTTTTCAAGCTTTTTTCATTAGTTTTCCTTTATTATAACCGCTTCAAAGAAAAAAAAAAAAAAATATCATCAAGCCAATTGGCAAAATTAGCGCATTCATGGTCAACCAAAATGTGTAATTGAAATTCCAAACATACTTTTCCAATAATATTCGGCTGACGGCTTAGACCAACCCACTTGTATGTTTTTCCATCAAAGTACCTAACCGTATGCATTCCTGCCCAGATACCTGCAAAGCACCCAATCAGAAAGCTTATGAGGCTGCAACCATTATTTGTAGATGTACTGATGGTAGATACGATCAAGAACAGTCTGAATTGTCAACAGAAAGTAGCATGCTATTTGCTACAACTTAACAAGAGAAGCACGTTATAATGTAAGAGAGTTCTCACCAAACCAGTTGCAGATCAAAATGTCAAGAATGATACTGTCCCACCAGCATTCATTGAAGTTCGGTAACATATGGCGGAAGGTAAGCTGAACGTGCCAAATAAGCTTTCAATTAAAATCAAGTAAACCACTCGAGCATACATCAAATTAGGTATAAGGTCAAGACACTAACCTCCATCAGCTCAAATCCGATGGAAAGCACCCACAGAAGGGGCTGATTGCGGATCAATATAGCTTTTCCCCACCACCCAACTATATGAGCCACAACAAATTCATCAAAAAGTGTTTCCTGGGGAAAAAGAGAAAGATGTATTATAAGCTGGTGTACTGATGTAGATTGACAACATAACGATACATGAGAAACAATTAAAATGGATGGTGTGAAAGAAGAAATCATACATAAACATTCTTAAACCTGTTAGTAGGATTTTCAGGCAAATATATGCGACAATCAGCACCATAAGATTTTTCTGGAAGTTCTGCATGAAATCAAGAAATACAAACAAAGAATGAACACCTTGATCATGCAGCCTACCCAAGGCATCCAAAATAATTTGAGTATAAAATGTTTCCCGAATCTCATCCGCATAACGAATTAAATAAGAAAGCATATCCCTTGTCAGCTAAAATACCATATTAAAAGTTTAGAAAAAGGAATTGCATGACCCATAATGAGATCAGAAAGTTTAATCTTAGAAACTTATCAGCTAAAGTTCCACGTTAATGGTATTTGAAAGAAAAATTTTAACTGCATTACCAACACCAAGATCTGGATGGAGAAACTTCATAAACTGCCGAGCATTGTCACGTTTCTGTAAAGCGAGAAACCAAAAATAACTATCACAAAACTGAAGACATTAGAACTTCCAACAAACAAACTTCCAGGTTTTTATACATGCATATACCAACACACATACATGTATACACAAACACAGAAAAATCGCATATATAATAATACAAAAAAAACAATAATAAAGAGAAAAATTTACCTGGAAAAGCAAAAATGTGAGAGAAATAAGGTAAACAACAGCCATTCCATGAACCAAGCGCCAGATTGCAGGATGAGGTCTGATAAGAACCCTGTATGAAACGTAATAGAGCATAAGGCTAACAATTCCTCACCAGTATACTACTGTGAATGCTAGTAGCAAAAGCAGCACTTGCATATAGGAAAAACAAACAAGGAAAAGTAAAACCAAACAACCATTTATCTCCATATGAACACTTTTATTCCCATTCATTACCAAAACAACCATCCAGTAGAATATTAGCAGAACCATTATACAACTAGCTCAATCCAAGAACTTACGTAGACGGGGCTTGCAGCAAGCAATAAGCAAGAAAAACTGTAATCATCGCCCATATACCCCTGCAGGAAAAGAGTGGGCATGGGATTTGTAAAAGGTAAATAGGAGAACACTGTCATCAAATGTAAAGATGAGCTAACCTTTTTACGGATGTAACAACATCTCCAGATGCACTGCTTTCTGGGTCTAGGGCTCCACTTACCCAACTGGTACATTTGAACAAACAACAAGATACAGAAACCAATTAACCAATTGTGTAAGACGAACATAGATCACAATTGCTTCAATAATGAATAATTGTATATGAGACCTAAGGTCTGGGATGTGGGGGGTAAATGCTCTACCACTGGAGGCTACAAGCAGCCCCCCAAATAACTAGAGAGGTGCAATGTTAAACCTAAAAAAAAAAAAAGACTACAGAAACATAAAATAATTCAATTCCGATAGAAAAATAAATTCTGTAAGCCTAATAGAGGGACCTAACAGCATCATGGCATCACCTATGTCAGTGGATAGACAATTTGACATGCTAATGCAATCACATAAACTTGAAAGCTAACAATTCAACTACTTCTATTTGACAACTGTAAGAAGAAGAAAATAAAAAGCCATCAGAATACTACTCGACAGTGAGAAAAACCATCTGCTGCCAATAGCTTTGTCAGGAATTGTAGTAAATAATGCAGAATGCCAGAAGCATTAGTTCGCAATCAAAGGTAAACCTACCATTGTTATAGAGAATC
This sequence comes from Pyrus communis, assembly GCF_041283825.1. NCBI lineage: Eukaryota > Viridiplantae > Streptophyta > Magnoliopsida > Rosales > Rosaceae > Pyrus > Pyrus communis. Next base: position 29,339,294 of record NC_142577.1, on the reverse strand, counting down.
TACTTAGTGGAAAGAGCACTCACATAAGGAAACATGCGCCAATAAGCAGCATCGAAATGGTCCGAGGCTTGTATGCCCATGCAGTCCATGGATCCAGTTCATCGCCTGTATTTGACTGACCCATGTCACCATTTTCTAGAACATCCTTTCTCCTCGCTCTCCTGTGACCATTAGGCTCCATCAGCCTTGAATACGAAGACGCCAACTTGTTCGCTACACATGTAACATTATTAAGGTTATTATATTTGCATGATAAGTAGACAAACACTAGTTTTTTTTCAATATGCCAAGGAAAGTACATTATTCATGACCCAATTAATAATTATAATAAATATGCATGTGGTGGTTCTTAAACACATAAGCTATCACAGATTTACAGTATCACTAAGTTCCACAAAATCTCAGCTGTAAAAAGATTATGTTTTTTTTTCTTGGAGAGAACTCAGCTTTAAAAGAACATGTCATACAGAATCCCCATCCTCCGGAATAGGTTCCTAACTCCTAACACAAGATTGCTGCCATTGATGTAACATAAATTTCAAGAGAGAAAGATTAGTGGCGATTGATGAAAATCTAAAGCAAAGGCCAAAAGCGAAAGTTAAAATGTCGCGTCTCATAAAGGCTCCATTCCAGATAAGAATGTGATTCCGTCTAATGTTATGAATGTTACTAAGCAGATATTCGATTCCCACAAAACTACTGAGTCCTACATGTTTGGGACACAGATATGAGAAAGATATGGAAAATCTAGTCAGACACAATTTGATGCACCTTTCCCTACATAAAGGTACAGTCCCAACAGGTTAAACATCCAGCACCTCTATAAAGTAACTATCCCCTCCCACACAAAATTTCCCCCATAAAATTCTACCTATCCTCACTAGAAATTTACACATTCACAGCAGAAACTTTCAGAAATAAACTATACAACAATCGCTCAATTAATCACGTATATAGACCACTTCCACCTACAAACACCATCTAAAGTTCAAACACACCCAATTTGCCCGTAGTTCAGACTTCCGAGGGTTTTTGATTTGGACAAGCGAATATCTGTTTATATCTAATATTTCAAACTAAAGCAAGCTCATCAACAATTCTTCCCCACTCTTTAACCCATGTGTGCTTAGGGTACAAGATCCTCAAACCTAATCCCTACAATAAGCATCTATACTCAAAATTCTTAACCTAGTTTTGTAACCCCAGTAAACAAAATAAGTTCTACACATCCTAGAATAAACGCACTAACAATTCTGCACACTGAAAGGAACTAACTAAGCTTAATAGTTAACCAAACCGTGCCACCGGAACCTAAAAAAATCTGATAAGGTATACAAGCAGACACACACATACATATACAAGATCAAATTTAGCTGCAGACAACAGTAACCAAAAATACCCATCAAGCAATTTTCGAAATTTACGGTTTCAAGCTATAAAACACTGCTTTGATATCATGTGCTTAACAAGCAGCAAACACACTCACTAAACGAAATGCAGAAACACAGATACTCTGAGCAGATTTAAACAGAATAAGTAAATCGGATACGAGCTGTTGAAATCGAAAATCCCCATATCAGCTAACAAGTCATATAATTCGTTAAGTTCGAATGAACAAAAGCTATAAATCATTGCAATCGAAATTTACGGTTTCAAAAGCTACAAATCATTGCATGTTGGAAATAATCAAAGATTAAGTGTCAGATTCAACAAAGAAAACATGGGTTTTTATAATAAATGAAAATTCGTCAAGTTCGAATGAACAAAAGCCTAAAAACGTAAGATTATGCAGATACAAGATAAAAACAAATGAAAAGAACACAGTAAGTGCGTATATATAGTGATATAAAAATACCCAAGTACGTATATCAGCGTAGAAAGAGTGAAGAGATAAAAAGGTAGGTGAAAAAGGCTATGTATTTGAAGAGGGAGAAGTACTTACGTAGAGAAATAAAGAGGAGGTGGCCGTACGAATGGAGGACGAGAAGATCCTGGCCGTCGGATCAGAGCTTTTTGGAACTTTGAATAAACCGAAAGCGTGACCGCACAGGGAGAGAGAGAGTTAAATTATGGAGAGGGAGATAAGTGATGCACTTAAACAAAAAAAGATTTGCATTTAATCAATCCAATCAACGATGTGTGAAGCTTTTGCAGTGCCAGAGAGAAACAAAAGTGAGAGAAGAAAAGGATCAGCCTTTCTCTGTCTCTCTCTCTCTCCTCTTACTCTCTCTCTCTTCTTTTTCTCACAACACAGAGGAGGTTTTCTCTGCAACAGCGGCGAAAGGGCGAAGGATGACGATGGGAGAAAACCCAAAAAAAAAAAACTCTGGAAAACCGATATATAAATATTTATATATTTATTTTACAGAGGAGAGAGAGAGAGAGTGTACGACGGTCAAAGGAGATTTTGAAGATGTGTCAGCAGAGAAAATAAAAGGGGAAGAGATTTTGAAGATGTTTTTTTGTTTTTCAGATGCGGTTGGATTGAGAAAAAGGATGCGTTATGCCGAAAGTACCCCTGGGGATCTTCTTTAATTGCGGTATATTATCATTGATGATCCATTGTTTTTTTTTTTTTTTTTTTTTTTTTTTCTTTTTCGTATGCTAAGATCATCTCTAATGGTTGGGTTAAAAGCCAAATTTTTTTGCCCAAAAAATTTAGCTTTTAGCCCAGAAACAATTTTTCTGCTCTAACCGTTCTAGCTTAAAATTTTAGCCCTGTATTATTAAAGAATGAATTTAGGCTATTTTTTTTTTGTTAAATTATTTTTTTTTAAATAAATATGTAGACTATCATAAATTAATTTTATGAACATTTTAATCTAAAAAAAATTTAAATTCCTATAAATATTGGTGCAGTCCACTCCGATTTCTAGGCTAAATTTTGGGAGGAATTTGGCCTTGGTTTAGCATTTAGCATTTAGCTCAAATTTTCCCCTTGGGTTGGAGTGGGTTTGGAGAAAAATTTTGGGGGGTAATTTGACTTTTAGCCCACCATTGAAATTGGTCTAAGCGGGGCTCTACCTCTATTCGATAAATAATACAAATAAATAATAAGTGTGGTATTACTCTTTTCATCATGCTTTGCTTTAAATTTGACTCCCTTTAATGTTAACATATGATGGAAATCTTTTTCGTATTGACTTTCGAGTTTTGAATCCTTTATTCCGATTACGTTTGAAAAAAATCAAATGTTCGAATTATATTATTTATCTGTTATATGGAGATTAAATTTGTAAATAAAATTGTGTAAACTAAATGACATGTGAGTTAGTGATTGAATTATTACTTAAACGTTAATAAACGTGCTCATTTCTATTGGTGACACATCATTTAGTTTGTAAATTTTGTTTACAAATTTTATCTCTCCCACATTACCCTTCACTTAAATATATAGGTGATTGATCGTACCACTCGTGATGGAAATATTTGACACATTGGTGGTTGTGTGTAAACTTAATCAATTGCTTCAAATAAAATAATGAATAATTAAAACTTTGGACTGAAATTTGAGTAAAACATGATAAGACGAGTAGCACTCAATGTGCCTCCAATACTTCGAATATGCTCTCCAATTCCTCATACCAGCCATTGCCTTCCACTCTAGTTTTGGGGGATTTCATCTCATCTCTTGTATGTTGCTTTTGGTCAGAGACAACTATATGTTGTCACCCCTACAAATGTTTGGTATCTCTTTAGAATGATGTTTACACCACCTGACCTTTTTGGTTACATCTTGGTTTTGGGCATTCGCTTGCGTTTGTGTTCATCTAAGGGTTGGTTTGGTATTGCTGTGTTTTGAAAAAAAAACTGTTTCTGTTGTGCTGTGAGAATAAGCAGCTGTGAAATAAAGCAGCAGGGTGTTTGGTAAACTTTTTTGTAAAAGTGCTTTTGAAAAAAAAAGCAGTATTATAGTGTTTGGTAAACTTTTATGTAAAACAGACGTGAAAAAAAGCCAGTTTTTCAAAGCTGGGTTTTGCAGCTTCTTGTTTTTGGCTTTTTTTCACCCAAAACTGTGAAAAAAAGCTGAAGCTGAATGTTTACCAAACACAAAAACAGCTCCCAGCTTTTTTCAGAATCACCTCAGTACCAAACCAGGTCTAAGGACCGGATTTGTGGCGTTCAGGATGGGTTTGGTTCTTCCTGATCTACAGGTTGGGCTTCTTTTCACCAACTTTGAAGCATTGATGGGTTCTTGTATTGCACTATGCGGTGGTATCTGTCAGTTTTTCTGTTCGTTGGTCGTCTCCATCTTTTCTGCCGCGGTTGAGGCAGCGGGTGATCTTCGTTTTAGGGTTATCAAATTTTTCAGAGGGGCCACTTTTGGGCCTCTTCGGGTGGACTCTAGCTTTTGGGCCAAGTCACATCTCTTGTAATTTTTTTATGCTTTAGGTATATTTGAGAACCTTTACTCATGCGATGAATGCATAAGTGGCGTCTCAATTGTCTTTGTACTATGTCCGTTTGGAATTTGTTATAAAATTCCTCCTTGACCAAAATAAAAAATAAAACTACCAAACCCTACTAAAAAGGGTAGCCTCACGTTCTATCCCTGTGTTATTATGTTTGTATATATTTGCATAAGTTGGTGAAGGGGATTTGAATTTAGTGACTATCCCTTGGTTCAGCATTTCAGATGACGAAATTTGGTTATGGTGTGTTTTTGGTTGAGGGTTTGTAATTTTTGTGCTGCAATGTCTTGGTCGAATCAATCAATCAGTCGTTTTCTATACTGTTGTTGCCTTGGTGGCCGTTGGAAATACGTTTGTGGTGATGACAGTAGGTGCTGCTTTTTGCACTTGGAGAATAAAGATTAGGGTTTTAGTTGGGTTTTAGTTTTTGTTTGTTTGGTTATTGGACTGGCTTTTGTGCATACTGTGTTTTGAGTTATGTTGTCTTCTTTTGAGTTGGCGTGTAATATTTTTCCCCTTGATAAATATTACTTTTCAACAGAAAAAAGAAAGAAAAAAAAAAAAAAAAAAAGAATGCATTTTCCAAGATGTAAGTGGACACCATTCGCCGCACGTAATTAGCTTCGAAAATCTATCTCCCACAGTGTTGTGTACAGACAAAGCATATGATTAACTCTTTAGAACAAGTTGGTACTTGTTCAAAAGTTGGCATAGGCTAGTAGCTGAAGACTGAAGTGGACCACTCTTGAGATTTTGACATCTGAGGGGCCGTTCTAAACCATCAAAAGCATTTCATAATACTAATTAGAAGACACTTATACTCGTAAACGGTTTTATTAGAAGGAAAAGATTTGGATCTTTAAGGATTTAGGAGGAATTCTTCTTCAAGATATCTCATTATGGAACTTCATGACTATTAATTAATCCGTTCATATTATAAAATTACTATTTAAAGATAATTTCTATAAAAAAAAAAAATACAAAGAAAGAAAGAGATCGCGTAATCATTGAATAGTGTAAAAGTATATGTTTGGTATTGATAAAAATATTATGAACCGTCTATTTATTTACTATATTTTATTTATTAAATAACCTTAATTTCAATTGATTGTGTGCACATATAATCTTTATATATTGATTTTTAATATGAACAGTTTTGATCATAAGTTCGAAGTTCTGTGAATCGGTCACAAAATATCTTGGGAATGAAATCCTCCTCAAATTAAGGAGTTTAACTTTTCTCTTATTAAGTGTTTCTTTTTCAAAAAGTGCTTTTATGACCCTAAAAGTATGTGTTGGTTGTCATAAAACACTTTGAACCCTTCTATAAGCATTCACAAACAGACCATTAGCAAAAGTTCAGGCGTTGCATGAAGAATCACTTGTCACATGTAGCAAGTAAATAATTTTAAATTTTTTTATTAACGTAATTAGAAACACTTTCAGTTATCTTTTTAATCATTCTGGACGAAACATGTCAGGAGATAGTCCCACATGCTTTAGGTGATTTTGTGTGAAATGATTAATGAAATTAATCAAGATTATGCATCAATCAATGACGAAAGATATTTCATTAATACTCGAGTACTTTCTTGGAATGTTGTGGGGCTACTTGATTAGTGTGAGTGGATGTGGTCCGGGACTCCGTGTCCATTGATTTGATGATGATGAAGAATCGTACGGGTTCGGGATTTCTCTTACCGAATCGATAAGCGAACGGGATAATTGAGCAACACAGGATTATAATAATAATCATAATATTATAATAATAATAATAATTAGTAATTGATGTTCTATTTGTAACCAAAATTACGATATTCATTTATACGAAAGAGTCATTTATACGAAAGAGAATACGTACATATAGAAGGGTAGGGAGCATTTAATATGGACCTTGATAAAAATTTTGTTGAGAATTTCAACCTGGTCAAAAAGAAAAAGAACTTTTCACGCTAACAAATTACAAAATTGTACTATCCTCAAACGTAAGATCTAATCATTCCTCAGACCAAATCATTTGTTGATCTAAAATGACAGTGCCAATCGTGCCAGCCTCTGAGCGACGTTGTTTGCCTCCCGTCGAGTACGAGAGAGCTTGGTTTGAAGGAAAATAGGAAGAATAATCCAGTTGGTGGTACTGCTACAAAATACGACTGCGTTTTGGGACATTTCATTATCAAGACATGGCTCCACCTGTGACTTCGTCCAACCCATCCCTTTGTTGTACACTACACACCCCTACATGGAACATGGTGCATGTATTTCTATTTTATTTTAATTTTTTTATTGATACGAGATATTTGACTTCAGAATTTCTTTCAAAATAATCGACATTGTTGACTTCAAAATTTCCTCCACCGGCGCTTTCCTTTGTTGTGCACATCTTCATTGTACATGCATTTCTTTGTTTCGTTTCTTTTGTATTGATCAACAACGGAGTGTTTGTAAAATTTAACTTTAGAACCTCCTCTAACATGAGAGTAATTTCGGCAAGACAACCTAACTAAGAAACTCTTACACCAGATGAGAAGTCAAGTGATACCAAAATACAAAAAAAATCATATGTTTTTGTGAAAGTTGTTTCACAAATAACGTGATCGGATATTCCTCGACAGTTTTCTCCATCAAACAGTATCAAGACCTTGTTCAATAGGATCCTCCCTTTTCTTAGTATATTTTTTTTTCTACCCCAAAAGTTTAGGCTTTGTTAAATTAATGTCACGGGATTCACAAACCTGTGATGTGCGATCGGACGAAGTGGCCCAAGGTTGTGCTCCCCTTGCACATAATCCACCCACGCACTTGCAATCTTGATTAACATATAAGGACCAACGGGGTCCGCCAACCTTACTTCCGTCAACTTCAGTTTGCTACCGGCTCCAACAACCGAACAACGTAACGACGACAAATGCGCTCCCTCCTCCCTCACATGGTTCTATTGTTACGAAATTGTCACATCAATGTGTTATAGAATGAATGTACGATGTGATTGATGTTTTGAGAACATAATATTGTATGTATTAGTACATAATTTCACATGTTTTGCCAACCTTACTTCCGTCAACTTCAGTTTGCTATCGGCTCCAACAACCGAACAGCATAACGACGACGAATGCGCTCCCTCCTCTTCACATGGTTCTATTGTTACGAAATTGTCACATCAATGTGTTATAAAATGAGTGTACGATGTGATTGATGTTCTAAGAATATAATATTGTATGCATTAGTACATAATTTCACATGTTACAATATAAATGAAATATTAAAATTAGTACAACGGTTGGTGACATTATGATTTGAGACTTTGAGGAGATTTGAGAGCTTCATTTGGGCAAAAGAAAGAACCAGACGTTGTCACCTCTCTGAATATTTACCCAAAAAGCAACACGCTTCATTTTTTGTGTGCCCTAACGTTCTTTTTTTCTTTTTTTTTTTCTTAGAAACATGATGGTCGTATGGACAATTGGACATGAAAAGGGCAGAGATTTCCCAGCCTGTCCCATGCTCGTAGCATATGGTTCAGATTTCATATTCTTATAACCTAATCAATAACAGCCTAGATCCCCGACAGCCATATCGATGTCGCATTTCGAGGAAGAAGTGGGATCGAAATTTGCCTTCTGTGGTTTTCATATTTTAAACAATTAATTTAATTTTATCATCACAAAATGCAAAAGATGCTTCAATTGGCCAGTGGCTGGGAAGGACAAGGCTTCCGTTTGTTAGGTCAAGATTTGTTGTAAGATTACATACAGACCGACTACACTGTCACAGTTGTGTTATATTGCTCCTGATCCTGAACGGCATTGCGACAGTGTATCTGGTTCATCTAAGTTGCTTACAAGATTTTTGCCGAGAAGTTATTTTAATTGGAAGGAATTGTGGTCCCTTTTCTTTTCTTTTTTCTTGGAAAAGAAATAGAATATGTTTTAATAACCGAAATCAAAGACCCATCAGCGGTTTTATCTCCTATGTTAATTTAATTTCAGTCACATGCAGGAAGTCGTCATGGGCAATTGGGTATGGATAGGTTCCCACATGCAAACATGTAAATTTGTAACTCTTTGCTTACTCAAGTTTGACAGCTCTACGAGAAAAAACTCTCGCATGTTGCATGCTGCTTTCTGTTTCATGCAAGTTTCTCTCTGCCGTTGGTGCGCTTGACCAATGAGGGAGTCCAAATATAACCGGTTTAAATCCAACTGGGGCAATTTCACCGTGGTTATACTATGAATATACTGGGAGCCATTATGGATTTTTTTATTATTTTTTTTAACAAGGAGCTGGTTATTAACAAGAGGGATGAAAAGAAAGTTACGATTACAGTACATTAGCCTTGGCAAGCTATCCAGAAGAATAATATGTTACAGCAAAGTGAAAATCCGATCCGGCGATGGCGTGAGAAATCACTTTTTTTACTTGTGCGAATGCGTTGTGTATATTTCCCCTTGACGCTTTCTAAGTACTGTTCAACTACAATTGCACCTGTCTTTGATAAGCTCTCTTGGTCATCATCAGTGTCTTGATCCAAATGCAACAACTGAAATGGCCAAAACATGTCGATTTCCGTCTCGTCAACTTTAGCTCGATGTAGCTTTGTGTCCCGTGGCAGATGATCCACCAAGCCAAAACCAACCACAAGTTTGGCATCTCGGAAACTATTTGTTGGTGATGTCTGATCAAATGTGGGTGTAAAAAAATGTAGATACAAGGCCAGATCTGCTGGCTTTTATGTGGTGATAATGCTGCCCGACCTTCACTGTTTTCTGCGGCAGGTAGCAAGTTGGACATTGCGACCACATTGATTCTAAGTCTCTCCGAAGCAAGCACCACAAGTTGTGCTCACCGCCCTCTGATAGAGTCCTTTTTCGAGAGGGAAAATCGGCAAATAGTTTATTTAATTGTGGTCCTTTTTGCTTCTCTTTAACATCATTGACATGTGCTTGATGTCCTCATGGCCCATTTGTGTTCCACTCACCAGCCACTGAATGGCCTCCGCTGCCGCATCTTTTTCTGCACTCTTCTTGTTGTTACACGGGTGGCCCATAATTTGCATTCCGTTAAACTCCACTGTAGCTCGGAACTGGCTGTTCTTCAGTTGCATAGTTTTGTAGGTAGGTGCGTTGTATCCTGCTCGTGTGAGCAATGTCTGGAGCTGACTCTTAGAATTGTCACCCCCGGGTCCACTTTCAGTTCTTGAAACTAAGGATGGCTGTGCTGCCACCACAGATGGCTTTGACTTTGAGAGTGCAAGGACCTGGCGGCCAAACACAAATCTACCTTCGCCTTGATCCTCCGAAATCAGCAACCGCATTGCAGAAAGAAGTTCATGGTAACTGTGTGTGTCCATCCTGGGGTTCAGTAGCTGTTCAGGATTCACAATATTCGACATTAGCCAGAGGTAACATGCGAAGAAAATATATTCAAACCTCACATCAACTGGCAACTGGGAAAGTAAATTAGAAAGAGGCCTAAAATAATAAAATATATATTTATACATAATAAATAAGTACACTACAAGAACAGAAACAACAGAGCTCCTTCAGGTCAAAACTTAGGAGAAACTAAGTTCGTAATAGCTTCACTTACTTTGATTTGAATTAACTGGTCAAGTTCCCCTTTTAAGCATTGATACATTTCTGCTACAGCAGGCTTCATGAAGAATTCCAAATATCCTCCCAGCATTTTCAAGTGTCCATCCTAGCAGAACAGGAAATATATCACACTATATCACTAAATAAGGAGCAATAACGATAACAGAAAATAGACATAATCGAGCATGCATAAGTATGTCCCCACTCCCACAATCAGAAAATAAGTTACTTGACACATCCAGAAAACACCAGAAACGAAATACGTACGGTATCCCCTTTCGAAAAACTTCCACCAAATAGGAGGAGCACTGAGTCAGACACAGCTGTTGAATCCCGTAGGAAAACAGAGTTCACCTTTATCTTCTCATTGAAAACCAGCCATGGATATGGAATTTTAGAATCCCTAGCATTGACAGAGTTCTAAACAAATGAAAAAGAACATGAGATTAAATAGAAACAGAATTGGGGCCATCTTTTTCTTAATCTGATGCACAAGAATGCTTACCGAGTATAGCAGCACCTGCCCATCCTCCATTGTCTTCAGTGAAAATGACTTCTCATTGTGCTGCATATCAATTTATGCAAGTCCTCAAGAAAATTATACAAGAATTCAATCATGCTTATGTGTATCGGACAAACCATACACATGAACAAACACTGAAACTGATAAAGCAATTTCAGTTACATTCATGTGGCTAACTTAACTTTCTTACCAATTTGATTAGTAAGACACGGGTTAATCATGAGATAACCATCATGAATCCAACAGAGGGAGGAGAATGACAGCATAAAATTTTTAGAGAAGTGAACAGCTTATATCCTGCTTAATTATAATGCGGAAGGAAAAGAAAATGGATCTGTGCTTACCACAACAGAGCAGATTCCAGGATACAGGCCATAGCAAATAACTGCAAGGACGAGATGCTCATCATAACTCCATGCGTTATGAGTGGTGGTGTTGGCATCAACAAGATCAGTATCCCTAAGCAAAGAGAAGAACTCCTTCCTAAGGGAATCAATAGCTTTCATCGATTGTGCTGAAAGAAAATTCTTCCAGCAATAGTCATATCCAGCAAAGTCTCTTTCAGCAACCTTCCAGCCCTCATAGGCCCGCACAAGTGCAAGGTGATCACTATGATCTCGGGAAAACTGAGATTTTGCAGCCTCAGCAAGCTACAAAGACAAACAAATACAATAACCTTAAATTGTTTCTAATGATAATGACACAGTGGCAAATTATAAATCTGATGCAACTTTACGATGTTGCGCCTCCACCCAAAAAGACTAAAAAAAACTTCAGCCAACAAAGCATTTATCTCAATTTGCCTCCACTCCATTTCTGTCCAAGAAATAAAGAGCATGATAGATATAATGAGAATGGAGAGTGGCTTACGTCTTTCTTGTCAAATGGTGTTAGGAAAGGATCTCTGACACTAAGCCCAGAAACAATAGTCAAAACTGGATCCAGGCAGTTGAAAATGGCGCCTAGCAAGAGCATCTTTCCAAGTTTTGGCTCCACAGGAAGCATAGTTAGATAGCGTCCTGTCAAGTGATTTAGACTGCATTAGGTTTATGACTTTCAAATTTAATCTCTCAACCATTACAAAGAGTTGCAAGCATCACAGTGCATAATTGAAATAAGACATATCTTCCCACCTAAAACAGTCAGATTCTCTTTCTCATCCAAGGCCCCAGTGATCTTTAAATACTCTATGGCGTTTTGCACCTGTAAAAGATATCAAGAGAAAAAATGTGAATTGCAGACAAGCAGCAAAATGTGAGTGAGAATAAGCACAACATAATTTCAGGAGGAACAATTTGGGGTAAGCCTTGAGCTGCACGTGTGCAGGGTGCAACTAAAGCACCATATGCCACTAAGATATCATGACAGACATTAATAAGCATATGCACTGAATGCTAAGGAATTAACAAGCTTAATTAGTGCAAGAAAGTAGAGCTACAATGAAAAGCAAATTACAACTATTCTCAATAAGCCTTCAGCAACAAAAAATTGTGCAACTGAAGATTTAAGTTAAAAAATATTAGGTCGATAAATATAAAATAGACTGTTACCGCAAGTAACTCTGGTGACTGCAGAGCCCTAGATAAGAACTCAGAAATGCTTCCGAGGTTTAAACTTTTTATTTGCAGACAGAGAGACTGCAGAGGTGTCCTCAAAATCTCCGGTAACTGATACTCTGCAAATGCGTCATACACACATCTAGGATAGAGATGATAACATTCCCCGGGCTGGACACGTCCTGCTCTTCCTCTTCTCTACAATATATAAGCAGAGAGGAGCGTAATTAATCAAGGTAACAGACTGAAACTTGAAATGTACTGAACATTAAGGAAAATCAAAGTGGCCCACATGAAATCACATAAGCATGCACACACATATAGAAAGAACAACATGTAAATAAGCGTTTATAGCCTGTTGCCCCTGTTGGGTGTTTACTGTTTACACAGAAACTCTAATGATCTCAAGAGAATTATAAAGAAAAACTGTTAATTTAATGGAACTTGTCTAATTATAAAAATAATTTCTGCTACTCATTCTACCACACATGCGTGCACACAACGATGTAGGTCAACAACCTAGGAATAGATTTCATCTAAGAGACAAAAAACTTCAGCCAGAACACATCCTTACTTGTTGGGCAGAAACCTTGGAAATCCAGGAAGGAAGCAAACAAGGAGTATTATTCAGTGCGTCATATGAAGTCTCTTTTGCCTTTCCACAATCAAGTACAAAAACAACATCATTAATCGTGATGCTTGTCTCAGCAATATTAGTAGCCAGCACTATCTTCCTCACTCCATCCTCAGGCTCATCAAATATTAACCTCTGCATGCAGTCAACATGGAAACAATACAAATATGAGAAACCATGAGAAACCACCATTTGAAAATGGGCTAGAGAGTAGATTTGGTAGTAATTCTTTCATTCACTAAAGTTGAACACAAATTATGGCAGCATTAATTAATTAATTACCATAAACAAAAATACATGCCTGAACAGCGTACTACAAGCATACGCAAACAAATTATGCTAGAGATAGTGCAATTATCAGGGCACTAAAAAATTTACCTGCTCAGTACTTGCCATAGAACCATGGCATGCTAGTAACAAGACTTGGCTTGGATCACCTAATAGAGGATTGGCATGTAACTTTTCCTTCAGAGAATTGATGTCATCCCACCCAGTCATAAAAACTAGAATGGCACCAGGCTTGTCACTCTCACAGATATTGCACAAGAGATACTCGATGAGATAAAAACCGATACTATCAGGATTCCAACATGCTAGAGACTCCCGAGTCTCCGGACTATACTCCTTAAAATCGGCTGCTTTAAGTGCATCCTGAATACATTCCATGAGAGCAAAAATGAGAAGATACAGAAAATGAAAAAGAACAAAACCGTTTATGCAGTAACTTGTATACCTCAACAACAGAAGCAATTTGGCTTTTCCTCTTTCTTGGCGCCTGTTTGCTCATTTTCCACATCTTTTCTTGACCATAATCATCAATCTGATTGTATGGCGTTAATTTGCATCCCGTAATTTCCAGAACATCCTCCAGAAAATGAGTTCGAACTGGATATGTAAAACCCTAGTTTAGAGGAAAACAACAAAGATAGACTAACCATATTAGACATTATTATTAGACTAACCATATTAGACATTATTATCTACCTCTGCAATCATCAATAAGACTTCCCTCATGAAACAAATAGAAATATGCATTCATGCATAAAACCCCTCAAACATAAAAGGAAATACACATTTTTTAACGCAAATGCACAGGAATTTTTAACTTACTGGAACATGAATTATCGGAGCTCTACCAAAGTAGGATGAGAAAAGCTCAGAATCTAGGGTTGCACTCATCAAAATCAGCCTAAGTTCTGGTCGCAGAGGAAGGAGATCCTTGAGAACAATAAGCAGAAAATCTGGCATCAAATTATTTCCAGTGAGAAATCACCCCTTATCTTCGAAAATTGAAGCCTTGATCTAGCTATAATTTACCTTCATTCATTCCACGTTCATGAATTTCATCCACAATCACATGAGATATACCTTTCAAATTTCTATCAACTAGTAATCTTCTCAACAAAATGCCAGTGGTGCAAAAGAGAAGGTGAGTGTCCCTCCCCTTCATACCTTCTAACCGAACCTTATACCCAACCTAAGACCAAAGGAATGCTTGGAAAGGTTAAAAGAAAAGGAAAACATCAGTTCTTTTTATCTGAAGGGTAATAATTTGATCAAGTATGCCAGGAAACTAACCGAGTCACCCAATTTCTCCCCTCTCTCTGAAGCAACTCTTTCAGAAACAGACATAGCAGATATTCGTCTAGGCTGTGTACATATAATACTACAAACAGCTCCACGAACAGCTTCTATCTCAGATTCTAAAATGAATTGTGGAATTTGAGTAGTCTTGCCACAGCCAGTTTCACCTGATATGATAACAACCTACAAGTACAAACGTGCCAAAAAATTATACACAGTCAGGTTACAGGCCACCTTTGCATAATTGAATTAAAATAATTGCATGATTCAGCATGTATCCACATCTACTACCTTACATTTGAGAAGACCCATAAAACAAAGAAAAAATGACCACCGCTTACGAGAGAAAAGAACCGACCATGAACACAGGCCAACTACTGAATTGTAAAACTAGGAAGTCAGAATAAACATCTTGAATGAATTTTCCTGAAAATTTAATCACACCTGATCTCGTGAAATTGCTGCCAATAATGCATCCTTCTCTCTATAGGCCGGAAGACTTCTGCGAAGTTCAAGCATTTTTCTACCTTCGGGAGATTCCTGAAAGAAAAAAATATTACAAAAACATTGAACAAAACACATGATTCATCTTATGAGTTATCACTAAATGGAATCGTGCAGAGCAATATGCCAAGGTAAGACAAACCTGCCAAGCTTGTTGCTTATCATGCAGCTGCATACTTCTCCGCCAAAGAAGTTTTTCCATCACACCCTTACTTGACGCAAATGATTCTGGTTGCTCAAAAAGCCCTTCGTCAGTAGCAATGCTGCCACTACTGTTTGATGTAGAAAAGGAAAGATCTTCCTTTGTCCTAGACTTCTGGGAAAGGAACTCTCCAAGATATCCCTCAACTCTCCTCAGCAACCCAAGAGGCAAGGTCACCTTTCAAATTTAAAAACCTTCACTTAAGAACCGTGTAGAACGAAGTACAAACTGAGGCATTAAAAACATCATGAGATGGAGGGAAGCTGTCCTAAATTCCTAGCTAATCTATTGTTACATTTTCATATAAGTAAACTAATCAGAATTACCTCTCTCTGAGGGCGCCTATCATCCAGGTCAAATCTGTAGTTTGGCAGTGGGACCTTACTAAACACAGCAACTTTCGAATACAGATGGCTGTCAAAGATACTTACGGTCAGACTTCTATAAAGTTATCAAAACACTTACATGCTGACAAAAACCAAAGATACCTATAAAGCCCCATTCTGCTTGCCAAAGCAGCTATTTTCTCAAAGTTGCATCTATCTTTTTTCTCCCTTGTAACCAACTCTTGCTTCTCCTTGTCACATAACAGCATGGTTAATTTCCGTTCCCACTCATTATCAGATGAGTAAGGACTCTGTGTCTGCAATGTTCAGATAAACAAATACCAAAAGCATTTATATATGTTAGACCTTTCAACTGGATAGAAATCTCCGTAAACATCATGCTTTGATGCGTTAATAAAACAGTCATAATGGTATGCCTTGGATTAATTTAAGATGTAAGGGCTTGAAAAGGCTACACAGTATGCCATTTTGAGCGATTAGCAGCTGATAAGAACTTCATACAGGGCAAAGGAAACCACTCCATCATATACTATTTCCAAACTGCGAGGAAATGTGGTTGCAAAACTCCCCATTCCAACCGGCTAAAGTGATTTTCTTATCGGTCAATGCGTACTTGAAATGGCTTTGAGTATGCAATGGTAAGACCATCCGCAACCTAATCGCATTAAGCTTCGGATAAACTACCAGCAATTCATATCGAAAATCGACACAGCATTTCACATCGCAATCGGTAAACGACTCAATCAACAACCAAATTAAAAGCTAAAATTGAAACACCCAGCTACCACTCAAAACTTCAGAGTCTGAGCCCTAAATGAAACCCGATTACCAATTCACACTTAGTAAACACGCGGATTCCCCATTTAACAACTCTACACGCGCGCACAATTCACCTACAAAAACCTCACCGGATGCGACGGCAACTCAGCTTCGCGATCGGAGCCTTCCTCGGAAACGCCGTCGTCGTAAGCGGAAGAGTGCTGAAGCTTGGGCTTCTGAAACTGCTGCTGCTGAGTCTGGTAGTACGCCAGAACACCATTGGTGCTGCTCCTCTGGTTGAGAGCAGCAGCAGTCTGGTTGTCGCGGAGCTTGGAGCCGACTGAAGTAGGGGAGGTGTAATTGGGGGTGGTAATGGCGGAGCGGAGGCGGTGGTGGGGAGGGACGTAGACGGAGCCGTACGAGGAAGGAGGCCGATCCTTCATCGCCAGGAGTGAGGGTTTGGAGGAGGAGGCAATCAGTTTGGGATGTGAAGGCGACGGCGACGACGCGTGAGGGAATTGCAGAGACGGAGGAGATGGGTGGAGGAGGAGGAGGAAAGAAGAGGGCATGCACGGTGAGACAGCAAAGTGGCGTCGTGTTCGAGATCAGATGAATGTCCGAATGAGTCTCCCCTCCGGAAGCGAAGAGTTAAGTGTACTTCGAGTTCGCACGTCAGCTCTGCACTTTCGGCTTTAAACTACATCAAGTAAATCTGGGCTTCTTTTGCAGATAAACGCTTTCCATATTCTGGTATTTACACTTTACTTATTTTTATTTAAAAACCAAAAACAAAATTAAATTCCCCCCCTGCCCGAATTTTACAAGAAAATGTACATGCGTTCTCATTTTTCCAAATAAAAATAATTTTAGATGACAAATTATGTGCAAGGTAAAGATGGGCATGCTGTCCTTAGGTACTCACGTGGTTTTTATTTGTGTACGAAATTGAGAAGTTCAGAGTAATTATAATATTCGCGTCAGTTACAAGAAAAGAAGTTGCTAATGTCGTCCAAAAATGTAATCGTGTGGAGAAGTGCATGACGACTTTTTATGTGTCGATAATAATTCTCGTGAGAGAACTGTCATCAAATTAAGTTACATTCGGCAAAACATATCCTTTTATCACCGGTCTTATTCAATCCCTCGTGTCTTCTAACGGGAAAAAAAGAAATCAAAAAGCTTTTACTCAGCATACATAAGATAACACCAAAAAAGAAACTGCTGTAAATTACACCCGTCTCGAGTTTCAACTTCCAAGGAGAGGAATGAGTTGCCTCAGACTCCGGCTTCTGGCTTAGTACGTATAGCCCTTGACGAACATTCCTTTCTTGGCTTCCTCGTCCTCGCCTGCAGCAGAGTACTTTCCTAGCTGAGCCAAGGAGTTTGCCTTTGCTCGCACCAAAAGTGCCTTTTGTGCAGCGTCCACGTTCTCTGGATGTCCTTGCCATGCCTTAAGGACAGAGTTCTGCAGGGCACGTGCGTACGAGAAGGATACGTGCCATGGGTTGGGGCTTTGGTTCATTGCATTCAGGTTGAGGGTTGCTTCTGCTTCGGATTGTCCCCCTGACAAAAACTGTTAAGTGAAAGGAGCAAATATGAATCAGCCTTCGTAGGTCAATGGTAACAAATATCATGAGTATTACGTTCTTGAACTAATATTTAAGGGCGTGTGAAGCTGATAAGCACAGGAGGAATGGAGCATCAGTTTACAGCTATTGCAAAAGTGATCGAGCAATCTTACCATGATTCCAGGTACTGCAGGAGGAACTCTCCTTTTAAGAACTGTGAGGGTAGCCTTTGCAATGGCTTCTGGAGTAGCCTTTTCCTTGTGTTCAGCCCCTGGGGTAACCATGCTGGGCTTAAGAAGGATTCCTTCGAACACCACATTGTTTTCGGCCAAGTAATAGAAGACTTCGGACCAGACCTTCTCTGCCACTTCAAGTGTCCTTTCGATTGGGTGGTCCCCGTCGAGAAGAATCTCAGGCTCTACAATGGGCACAAGACCATTGTCCTGCAAATAATTTCAAACCAATGAATCACACAGAATAAAAAATACCTACCAATTCATTGTTAACGACTTTTTAAACAAAAAGAAAAAAATCTAATTTTTATGTTTCAAATATCAATAAAAAATTCACTCTTACAACAGAAATTGTTTTGCAAAATCCAACTAGCTATCTAAAAGTGAACATACCTGAGAAATGGCAGCATAACGAGCAAGTCCCCATGCAGCTTCCTTAACAGCTAGAGCAGAAGGACCACAAGGAATGCTAACAACTGTACGCCTACACATTTCAACCCGACACTTGGATAAATTTATCTGTCAAATAGAATTATACCAACTGGACAGAACAATAAAAGGACCTCTATGGAGCAGATGTCCACAAGAGATTAAATGACTTACCATTTAGCAAAACGAGCACCTTGCTTGTAGTACTCAGCAGATCGTGAAGCCAATCCATCTAAGCCTTGGCACCAAGATTCATTGTTTGATCCCGGCAGGGGAACCAAACCCTGAACCACGGAAAAAGAATGTGAATAACAATTAGGGATCTAATTCCAAGTACTTCAAGAAATTAATCAAGCTATAGAACACATATGTCCTGGTGGCCACAAACCTTGTCAACTTTGATTCCAGGTACAATTTTCTGGTCACGCAACACATCCACAAATTTCTTCCCATCGGTTGTAGACTGGTAAAGTGTTTCCTCGAAAAGAATGGCACCAGAAATGTATTCGCCGAGGCCAGGGGTGGTCAACAAAAGCTGCCTGTAAGCCTGTCGGTTAACCTCGGTATTGTCCAACCCAATAGAGTCTAACCTCTTTCCACAAGTAGCATTTGATTCATCAATGGCAAGTATACCACGACCAGGGGATGCAATGGTTTTCTGTACCATCCAAAAAGAAGCAAAACCAAGTTAAAAGATACAATAATAAAGCTGCAACGGAGAAATCAATTAAACCCAAATACAAGCAGTGTTATATCAAACTACACAGGGAAGCAGAAACATAAATTTCCAATTTGTAGTAACCAAAATCTTCCAAATACAAGCAGTGTTATATCAAACTACACAGGGAAGCAGAAACACAAATTTCCAATTCGTAGTAAGCAAAATCTTTCTAACGGTTACCAAATGCTTTTCTTCTATTTAGAGAATCCATAAGAAACAAGAACAAATATATTAATCAATCGAAGAGGAATAGCACTAGACCACACGACGGGCCATAATAATTAGGTATGAAAGTCACCATCTGAGCGAGTCGAACATGAGACACTTCCAAGTGAAGCGGAATACGACTAGACCTTACTAGTTACTACTTAGTGATAGTGACCTATTAATAAATTGAATTAAGCAAATCAATCATAGTGGAGAAACAGTTCATTTCAATCTTGAGTTCGAATTCACAAAAGTCTAATTCAACAAAGCAGTGAAAATTAAAATCAATACTGAAACAAACAAATCAAATCGAATAACAGAAAAATAAATAGTAATTCATAAAAAAAAGATCAGTCTAATATAGATTCAAACATTCAGCCACCGATGAAATCAACAAACAAAAATTTCGATTTGTCCATAAATATCAGCAAATTGAAAATAAGTTAATGAGATGCGCACAGCGGTTAGGACGAGTTCGTCGGTGTAGGCCTTGGCTCGGATCGGGACGGCGACTCGGAGAGTAGCGAGGCTAGTCGATGATCCTGGGCGCTGAGTGAAGGACTGCTGTCCGATCCACTGAGACGACGACGCATTAAGCTTCGCGAAGCTGGAACAGGCCATGGCTTCGAGCAAAGACGATCAAAATTGCTTTGGAGAGGTCGACTGGTTGTTTGTTTCCCGAGAAAATGCGGGTTTTCTTGCTGCTTTAAGTCTGACGCGGGGGGGGGGGGGGGGGGGGTGGTGGGGTGGGTAGGTGACTGCGAAGAGAAAGAGAGAGAGTGTTATAAAACAAGACGTCGTTATTCTTTGGAGAGTCCGCAGTTGGCTTTACGGGTTGTAATCGGACAAGCAACGTGCGAGACTACCAAACGGTCCATATTGTATCAGTGTGATTTACCAGATTACCCTCTCTTGACTATACTGTCCTTGCACGCTGCCGAGGAAAATGAAATTGGGGGTATTAAACGGGTCGGGTCATGTTTACCCTTTCCTAACAATTGACAACTTGCAATTACGGCTTGCTTTAGGTAGGTGGAGAAAAAGAATGATAACTTTAATGAAAAAGTTTCGATATTGTTTATTTTAATAAAAAATTATATTTTTACATTAAAAATTATATGTTTTGAAGATGTATAAAGTTGTAATAGACCTCAAACTTGAGATGATAAAGTATAATTTACCTAAAAATACACATAAAAGTTCTTGTTTATGTGTCCTTTTGCGAGTTTCGCTTATTTTGACTCTCCTCTCTTTAATAATTATTGTTTAAACTATTACTATTATCACGCTAATAAAAATAGGGAACTTTAACGAAAGATTCATGTACTGTTCACTTTAACAAAAAAAAACATTTTTATACTAAAAAATCAATCATGGTACTATTCATTTTACCCTTTATTTTGTCCTTAAAGTTAAAACTCAAAGTTTTCAAGCTCATTTCATTAATTTTCTTATAAAAATAAGCTCTCTTCTATTTATTTATTTGTTATAGAAAATGTATGTATAATATTTCTACTTTTAGAATGACAATTGCATCTCTAAATTTGATTAAAAAAATGTTGTAAGTATTGTTAATTATGTGTTTGTTCACTTACGGCGAACATGTAATATCTCAATACTTTTGCACCTTTTTATGTAAACCATAAGCCTATAAGTAAGTACCCTAATGAAAATGAAAGATGACCTTGATTTCTCCTTCACTTTCTCTCTTGTAAGTTTCTATTTTCTTTTACTCTACACTTTATCTTTAATATATTATTAGCATAACTGTCTGTCGATTTATATTTCTTTATTAAAATAGAATTAAACACTACGATAACAATACAATGAAGAGGAGAGGAAAAAGATCTCCCATCTCCTTTGTAATTCACGATTCATCGCTTGCATGACAAATTTGGATTTGGATTCTTTCCCGAGCTCAGCATCCTAAGCCTACTGAACAAATAATATGGATCGTTGGAGTTTGATCCAACGACTACAATTATTATAACTTTTAGAGGGGTTCCTTATTTGTAACCGTTGGATCAAAATCCAATGGCCCATATGATTTGCTCAGTAGGCTCAGGATGCTAAGCTCAGGAGAGGATCCAAATCCGACAAATTTAACATAGGCCAAAAGAGGCTTTATTTTCTCTTTGGTAAAGGCGAATGAAAATTTCCTTTTTCTAAAAATAATGAATTAAGTAAAACTTGATAATGTCAATTAAAAAAGGTGATATTTATTTTTTATATGATGTTTTCATTCGACGAGCTATATTAGCTCAGTTGAAGTTATTTCATATTGACTCATGTGATCTTATTTTTATTAGAGAAGTTATACAAATGTTCTAGGAAAAACGTGGAAAGGGTAACAATTTTTGTTAATTAACCGGATCATAAGATTGCAAATACAATTTTCAAAAGAAAAAAAAAAATTGTGGGATGAATTATTGTGGAAAAAAAAAGAGTATAGGAAAAAGAAGTAATGCACTATTAGAAAATTAGTGGATAAGTTTCCAACACTCCACGTCAGAGCGTCCCCACAACTAAAATAAAAACCACCCCACGTCATCAAAGTGGACCCTACGTTCAGATCCAGCTGGGGCGTCCACTGTAAAGTGTTTAACCAACAAACTACACCACAGGGGAACCCCAAACCCTAACCTGCAGCTCAAACTTCATCTTGTTCAATTTTCAATTCTTCAAAACCCTAACAAAATTCCGCCAATTCAGTCATCTATCTCTCTGAAAATCCCCAAATATCTCTCACGAAGTGTCGAAGGCCATGGCTACGGACGGCGCGGCGGACCGACGGAGGCCACCGCCTCAAACGCTGAGCGCAGGCAACAACGGGAACTGCGTGATGAGCTTGTCGAACAGGCTGAGGCTGATGCCGAACAAGGAGCACAAGGCGGAGAGCTACGAGGACCTGCAGCAATTGGAGTTCAGTCCCTTGCTTTTCAGCTCGCTGGAGCGCTACTTGCCTCCCACCATGCTCAATGCCTCACGTGACCTCAAGCTCCAGTACATGAGGGACATCCTCCTCCGGTACTCGCCCGAGAGCGAACGCACTCGTGTAAGTCATGAGACTCTATCTCTTTAGAAGTGGAATTTGGTAAATGCAGGAAACTGAAAATGACTTTGAATTTTGGAAGTTTTGGATTTCTTGTTATGTGAATTTTAATTTTTGGATAAATGTGTGAAATGTGTTTGCTTCAGTTACGATTGCGGAAGAATGTGTAATTTCTTTGAATTCTCCAGAAACGATTCATGTGGATTTTCAATTCCTGTGTTAAATTCTGAGGCATAGACGAGGGAGATAAGCTTGGGTAGGAAAAACATATAGTCAGAACCGGCAGGGGCAATGTGCTCTGGTTAATTAGTCAATGCGGAGTTCTTGTGCTCCCGAAAGGCTCATATGTTCTCTGTTTGAATAAACAGGTTCAACGACATCGAGAATACAGGCAGAAAATCATCACACACTATCAGGTGCGTTCAATGGGTAATATGCTGTTGACATTTAGAAACTTGCTGTAATATGTAAACAACACATTTATGGATTGCCATTGATGTTGCAGTCATTAAGGCTAAGTCCCTTCTTTTGGTACTCCTGGAGTTGAGGGCTTGAGGTTTCTGCATAAGACATTTAGTCACATTTTCATGTCAACAAACTTAAATAATTTCCTTCTTAATCGGTCCTTCCTCGTTGCAGCCTCTACGAAGGGAGTTATACACGCTGCAAGCTGCAAAGTTCTTTGTCCCCTCATTTCTCAGAGCAATCAGTGAGAACACAGAGGATAGCTTTAGAAATATACTGTCTGAACCCTCTCCTGGAGTTTATACCTTTGAAATGCTTCAGCCGGATTTCTGTGAATTGTTATTAACTGAGGTATCATTTTGGATATAAGTTAATTTTCTTTGAGCTACTTTTTTCTATTTTCTTATCAAATTTTGATTTCTTAGGTGGAAAATTTTGAAGGGTGGGTCCATGAGACAAATTTCAGAATCATGCGACCAAATACAATGAATAGATACGGTTGTGTTCTTGATGACTTTGGCCTGGAAACCATGCTTGAGAAGTTGATGGAGGATTTTATACGTCCTTTGTCTAAAGGTATTTCATCTCTAATATTGTGAAATTGTAATTAGAAAAAGTTCTTATATGTGAAAGATTAGAACTAATGTTATACTCGTTTTTTTGTTTGTCTGGGTTTATGTAGTTTTCTTCCCGGAAGTTGGCGGATCCACCTTGGATACGCATCACGGTTTCGTTGTTGAATATGGAAGTGATAGGGATGTAGAGCTTGGTAGGTGCTCATCCATCTAAAAGTTTTGGATTTAGTTTTTCAAAAAAAAAAGCATTTGTACTGAAACTAAAAAAAAGCATTTGTACTGAAGCCTCTCTCTCTCTCTCTCTCTCTCTGCGCCATTTCCACTCTATATTTCTGCTGGTTATAATTACTCAGAACAGTTTTTGATTGGTGGTCTAGCTGATATGATATGATTTCTCCTTATTTATGTTTTCATAGTTGTGTCCAATTTATTTATGTTTTCATAATTGTGTCCGATTTGTTCAATAATGTATGTCTGTCTTCATCTTAAGCATCTGTGCACTAGATTTATAGCGTGTTAAGCTTTTATGAATCCACAACAGCTTTATATTGCAGGTTTTCATGTGGATGATTCAGAAGTCACCTTGAATGTTTGCTTGGGAAAGCAATTTTCTGGTGGAGATTTGTTCTTTCGAGGTGTTCGATGTGATAAACATGTTAATTCAGAGACACAATCTGAGGTATGCTATTCTTTATGATCAATTTTTGGTACAATTTTTTATTTAGGGTCACACTTTTCATCTTTTAGTAATACAAATGCTTTGGAGTATCATATTTGATATCATTCTAATATATGATAAATGGTAAGTTGCATGTTTATTTTTTTTAGTTATATTTTCTTCATTATAATATATCTTTTTTTATTTTTGTACAGTTTACCATGTATGTATTGAACTTTTTCCTTGGAATTTTTATAATTCTACATATAGGAAATCTTTGATTATACTCATGTTCCGGGACATGCCATTCTTCATCATGGTCGCCATCGGCATGGTGCTAGAGCCACAACATTGGGGCGTCGAGTCAACTTACTATTATGGTGCAGAAGGTACCTTTCTCCAACTTTAGTCCCCCACACAAGAAATTCAAGAAACCTAACCTAAAGATTTTATGAATATCACAATCTCCCAAACTTTTTAGTACCTGCTCTGTGTGGAAAAAGTATCCAGTGAATGCAACTTACCAATTCATTCATGGTTTGATATCAAGTAATGTTGCTTGCGTATACAATAAAGCATGTGCAAAATCAACATTAAGAGTACCGGTCTTTAAGTAGAGTTAGGTGAAATGTTGGAATATCCAGGTTTCACACGGTTGATTTCTCCTAAACATTCGTTCTCGATTGTTTTCTCAATTGATTGTGCACATTGTAATCACACTGAATGGCCTTGTAAGCATACATTACAGAAAATATCATCTAAGAAATTAATGGAATTATTTAAGGCTAACCTTTGGATCTTGGTCTCATTAGGTTCTAGGAGTTTTTTGCCTGTATGCTGGTTGATATCATGACAATTAGTTTTGCAGAAGCTTTTCTAGGTAGGCTTACAGTAAAACTGTCAAAACATAGGGTTTTACTGCAAGGATTATCTCAATTATGCATTCTTGTTTACCAATTTACTCGCTTTGTATCCCCAATCTTCTTGTAGTTCGGTGTTTAGAGAGCTGAAGAAATATCAGAAAGATTTTTCCAACTGGTGTGGAGAGTGCAAACGTGAGAAAAAAGAGAGGCAGCGTCAATCAATTGCTGCAACCAAACCGGTACAGTATATTTGATATGAGAAAGAGAACAATCAGCGTCTTCCTATATTTGGCATTAGTTAATCTTTTCTGACATCTGATTGTATTTTCCAGGAAATACTCAAGAGAGATGGACAAACCGCTTCTTGAGCTGCTTGTTTTGTATGTTTTTGCTACCGATACTTCTTGACCTGTTCATCGTGCAACTTTTGCTTGTGAAGTTGTAAATTTACTCATCCTTATCAGCACGTAGAAGTTTTTCGTGTCTGTTTTCAAATTCGTACTCCATCCATTTATAGAGACTACAGTCGGGCCATTTGTTAGTAATATGAAAGGGGCCGGTGTTGTTGTGTTTTTGCGGTGTGCTTCAATGCTTTTGCGTACACAGCTCGACAAGTAACTGTGATGTGTGGTGTCCTTTTTATGTAGTTGCATATGGCTGCTTTGAGTTGATGGGAGTATACTTGCAATATAGTTCTCTGCTTCTCCTTTTGATTTGAAAGGTTTCGATGTGCAATTATTTTCTTTTTACCTAATAATGGGGTTTGCCGCTGAGGGTGTATTGATTGTATTTTAAGTCACGCAGGCATTGATATACAGGAAAGTTAGAGTACTTGACATTGCATGATTGAGTTGGATACCCCAACAACGGCATTTCTGTTGTAAGTTTCTCTCCCACCGTCCACAAACAAATCTCGTGAATTTCAAAATTCAGAAAACCTGCTCTGATACCATGAAAGACCATCTAACCGTCTATTGAATCTTACTCAACGGCATCTTTAGTTTGACCAAAGTAGTAAAGTCAAACATGCTTTCTCTGTTTCTGTAGGTCTTTTTCTCTTAAGGAATTGGTTTAAGAAAGCAAGCGAGTTAAAGAGCTTTGAAACCAAATGTGGATTGTTGCTGAAATCCACATCCCAAAGGTCCTTATGCTTGCATGAACCTTTCAACATTCTTCCCACATAACCCCACAAATGGAACAATGTCATCCATCCGATCACAATCTCCCACCTGAATATGAGAGGCGGTGACACTTTTGACTCGTTGAGAAACAAAGTGACTTAGGTAACTGGAGAAATTTTTTCAAGTGACGGGTATTTAAGCGGATATTTTACGTGATACAAAATAGGTGAAAGGACATGAAAAAATATATCATTTATCTTACATATATTATAATACGTAGAGTACTACTTAAATACCAGCACCTAGAAAAATGTCTCACATGATAGGTAAAGGTCAAAATAAAAGTAGTGTTAGTGCTATTAATAGGGTGAAGTTAGCAGGATGGATTAATTAATTAAACACAATTGTTTGGCACCTACAATTAGAGAAACGGAAAGGGATCCGGATGATCTCTCCTCCTTATCAAAAAATTCGGATCTTTAAAATTTGATATAACAGTTAAAGTTATTATAGTTTTTAAAGTAGATCCGTGTTTTTAACCATTGGATTAAATTTTAATATTCCAAATTGTTTGATGAGGAAAATTAGGTGGAAGAGATCCAAAGAGAATCTTTATCACAAAGACATGTAAACATATTTTAGTCATATGTATTAATAAATTTTCTGCTTTAGGTGGCCCTGTCAAGTCATACCGAAGTAGGGAATGATCTTCCAAGTCATCTTCTTTTACCTACTAAATTTCGTTGGGATTCTTGTCGACTCTCGAAGGATCTACAAAGAATGCATCCGAAAGGGATTCCTGCTAATAAATATATCATTTTCCTTCTCGACTGTTCCTCCGGGGATGTCATCGTACAATTACAATGTCATTTCAAAGCCCTTTTCTTGGAGGAATTGTGATTAATTTACTTTAATTCATTGCTACGGTGTCCAATATACCGTCCTACTTGTCGTCGTTGTCATTGTCGCTGTCGACATCACTATTTCCCCTCAATCATATATTGTCTCGATCCTTCTAATAAGAACTACTTTTGACTAAATTATAATACGTGTGCGATTGGCACTTTTTGGTCAATTGGACAATAGATCGGGCACCCCTATGCACCTTTTGTTTATGATAAGGTTTTGATTGGGTACAATAGGAGTTTCGATCACTTTCGCTTAAGAGCATCTCCAATAAAATAAATTGAATTTATTGACGTAATATTAGAAAATATGAAAAATAACAATATAATTTTAATAATAATAATTATAAAGAAATTTACAATATTAATTATATATGAGATTAATATAAGTAACTAGAGAGAAAGTTATAAAAACTGACAAATTTGGAGATTGAGGCTTGCATAAATACAATGTCGTAAAGATAAAATTTCACCTCTACTCTTGTGTTTGTAGTTCGGTAGGTGTCCGTCTCTCAAAGATTCAACAATCTATAATCCGAAGTTGAAGCACTTCAATATTCAGACTCTGGGGAAGTTGAAGCACTTCAATATTCAGACTCTGGGGAACTTTATATATTCTGTACTCTCAAGATACGACTCGGAATTTGACAAACAAAGAATGAGAGAAATATAATGGAAAAACCCTATTTCTCAAGAGTAAAAATTAACTTTAATTTTGTATATTTAATGACAATGGTTTTATGGGTTTATATAGAACCCATTGTGTTGTTTGGTGTAAAATGCAACTTTGCATCTATGTAACCTACACCACTCATCAAACTACACGTCCCAATTTACAAATAATATGATGCAATTCTTTGCATCATTTGCATCAGACGCAACACTTAAGAATAAACAAGATTAATTTTTTCATTCAATATTTTGAAATTAAATACTATAATATCTAATAAATATTATAATATAAATTTCCAACACAACTTAGAGAGCGAGTTGGTTTAGCTCTTCCTTTGCACATTTGATGTGAATAGTAGAGTTCCCTCACTTCAAGATGAACTAGCCTTTCGTACACGTTTTCGCGTGTGTGAAAGGTTTTTTTTTTTTTTTTTTTAATAGAGCGCTGTGCTCGACTTACATTTTTTTTTTTAACAATTCTATATCAAGTTTGCACCAATTGTTTATTTCTGTTGTGAAAAACTTACATGCAATTGGAAAGTCAAAGTGACAGTATTCTAAGCCTATTATATATTTTAATTACTAACATGATATTGCGTAATTAATTTGTAATACAGTTACCTTCACATGTAAATTCTCTTTCTAAATGCTTTAAAGGAAAGTGATAAAAAAGTGACGGTAGTTCAACATTGCACCCAAATACTGAAAATGCTCGTACTTTTGAATTAAATTGCCCACACTTCTTTTTCATTTTTCTTTTTTAAAGAGATTATTAGTATTATTCAGTATTATTTTGGAACATCGTTTGGAGTCTCCCATCGGAGGCAGATTGTTTGCCCTCCTTTTACCATACCCTTTCCGTCCTCTCCTATTTGTGCGGTCACGGTTAAGTCACGTCAACATTTTATATTTTTATTACTTTTTGCCTTATTATCTCTATTAAAAAATTTATATAAAATGTTAACGTGGCTTAACCGTGACCGCACAATATAAAAAGGGATGAAGAAGGCATGGTAATAGAAGGGCAGACAATCTGCCTCTGTCTCCCATCAACGTTGAAGGGACAGTGCGTATTTTGTTGAAGAAAATAAATGGTGATCGATCACGTGGTCCTATGAACACGTCCAAAGCTAAAAGAAAGTTGTCCAAGTGAGCAACAAAATAAGGCGGACGTACGGGTACGGGGGCAAAAACAATAATGAGAATTGAGACCACATCCATAGGAGAGCCTGTGCCGACGTTTTGAACCGATAACGCAATTTTATGTCGACAACAAAAAATCTTACATGATATTATGTAATTAGAGTGAAACGTTGCGGTAACAGCGAATTCATTTTATAAAAAATCCTCCTTCATTCGTAGGGTTAAAACATACAAGAGGGAAGCTGGCAAGCCAACATAAACCCAAAATTTACACTTGATCATTTTTAATTGCTTAATAATTATCCAGGTTCTCAAAAACGTTAGACATGAATTGGACGGCGGGTTGAGGCCTAACGGCTAGACGGATACCTAGGTAGACTAGGCCTAGGTAGATTAAACGGATTTAATTAAATTTATTATATTTCATGTAAATAAGTGTCTATTTATACTTAAAATATATATAATTTCATCATAAACTACAAAATAGAATGACATATATATTATGAGCTATTGGAACATTATGAAAACATGGGAAACAAGTATATAATGTGTGTTAATTTAAGTATTCAACAAGTCTATTACAATTTATTGAAAAAAATAAATAAATTGCAAATGAAAGTTATATATTTTCTGTTGAAGTGAGTCGCAACCTAGACATGTGTCTTGGCAGGCTAGGCGGATGCTTAGGTGGTCTAGGCGGGCGCTCACAACCTAGGCAGGTGCTTAGGCGGGTGCCTAGGCGAGCTAGATGAGTGTCTAGGTTGGTCTTGGTAGGTGCCTATGTGGTCTAGGTGGACGCCTCGGTAGGTTAGACGCCATTTCTTAATTTTCAAACGTCTAAGCATTAATCAGGACGGTGACTAGCCATCTAGCACCTAGACGGGGATTTTTAGAACAGTGATAATTATTCTCAACAGCAAAACAGCTTATGCCTTTGGGGTATTTTGGAATATTAAAAATGGCAAATTGGTAACTATGAACTAACAGTGTGGTCGGCGGATACGTGGATCTTCGTGGACGGTGGAGATTGCATCATGCATCTCCTAATTATATTATTTCTCTCTTTCTGATCAATTAATAAACACAACACAGGGGTTACTAATTATAATTATAATTTATATGTAGGTTTAGTCCTCAATTTTTAATACATATACTTGATTAATTAGTCAGCGGAGATCAGGAAAAATCTTACTCCATGTCTTTGATTATTGTCTAATCCCACCGCCCAATGCTTGTCATTAGTTAATCACTAATTATGGTCGGAATCACACGTGTCTGTTTATATACATGTTGGATATCTTACTGACAATTATTTTTCATTTTCAACTGATTTTCCTGCCACCCAATGCAGCTGCTGTGCTGGATATGTTCTTGTTTCTACACTTTTATTTATTTTATTTTTATATATTATTATAAAATGAATGAAAATGTTCGAAACTATTACAATAATTTAAGAAAAAAGAGAATTTCGAACCTAAAACGCATAAGTGAAAACTAATACCCTGTGTACTAGGATATTTGATCACATGTTCTTGTTTCTACCTAATCTAGCAGAAAGAAAGAAATATTCTTGTGGTTAAAGGTGAGAAAATTTGAGTTTATACACATAATATCGTGGATATGGATAGTTAATTACTAATGCTTTAAAATTTTTATAAAAGCGTATTTTATATCAAATTGATTTAAATTAAAGGGAGACGATATTCAAAAATTAGGTGTGAAAAGTGGAGCACTCTGTCGTCCCTCTAATCAACTTGATTAAGTTCATATCAGTTGGTCAGTATTTCTTAATGTGGCTAATTCCAACTAAAATTAGAAGAAGATTTGACTTTTGTTATTGTGCTCCCTGTTTTCTATTTTTTTAATTATTATTTTTTCCTTATCAACTTGCTATCATCTCTTTTCAAGGTATGTAAATGTGACATTTACCTGTTGAATAATTTTATATTGATTACCACCTATAACGCAGCATGGCTTTATCAACAGTACATACAATTATTTTGAGATAAATGCTAGGAGGACTCTCTTAAAGCAAAATTTTTTGTGAATTTTCTGTCACCTCACAGTTTAATATCAATTCTCAAGATAACATTAGAAAACATTGTGCCAAAAACATGAAGTGACAGAGAATTCATGAAAAGTTTCACTTTTGAGAATTGAGAGATTCCCCTTAACATTTCTTTTATTTTAAACTTAAGTTAACAAATAAATTACTCAAACCATAGTGTTTTGCCAAGGAATCAATTTATTTTTTTTAATGCGAATAAAAGAAATTAAATGGAAATTAACTTTTTTTTAATTTTTTTTTTATGTAAACACTAAAACAATCCACCACTTACCAAGAAATCAATTTATTCTACACTAATCTATATGGAAAAGAAAGAGTTTAAACCCCAAAATTTAGTAAGTTAAAGGAAAAGATATCCTAATTATCATGTTATTTCACCACTTACAAATAGAAGCCTAAGTTAAATAAACGATGAAGAGATATATATTCCCTTAATAATATCTTATAAATATCAAATGTATCAATCACACATTAATGTTAGGAAAAATAGGTTTTCTTAACTCAAAAGAATAAAATGGTGACTATACGAGACTAGCTAGTGGCGATATGGGCCATGCATGGCCATATTCAGACTATGACAGGCTGAGCTTCCGCTCTACTAGTTCTGTAGTGTGATGCATGCTTCGAAATTTCATAAAGATCAAAGAAACTTTCATATTCATTAGGATTATGATTGGGATTGGGTTAGATTTTAGATAGAGTATATTGGATGGACGGCAACTCTTAATTTCGTACACAAGCTACATTCATTGGTTAATGGTTCTTTTTGGAGAGCAACTTACTTGACATTAAGATGCTCTCTACAGAATAAATCATTAGAGGGTTAGCCTTCACGCAAAAAAAAAAAGGTGTTTTTTGTGATAGAAAGATCACAGATTCAAATCGTGAAAACAACTTCTTTGCGAAGTAAAAATAAGACCGTGCACGATAATGTTCCTTCCCCGAACTTCACAAAAAAAAAAAAAATGTTGTTGGCTTGAGGTGACTCTTTAATAATGGATTAACGCATGGTGTCACAATACTCATTATAAAAAGGGAGACTTTGGATGCGGTCATTAGTTATGAATATTATTTGATTGAAACTTTGTTGGTTTTTAATTTTTGATCGAGGTCCCTGAAATTAATGTGATAATTTATTTCTACGTACGTTACTATATTTTTTAAATTAAAAATTAGAAATTTTAGTTGTTTATATAAATGAGATTTTAAATAAAAAAAACCATAATTTGTGGGATTAAAAATATTAAAATATAAATATACTATTGTCTGTGTGTATAAACATGGGTACGTTCATCAAAATTAACCAAAAAAATTATTGTATCCAAACATGGGTACATTCTTCAAAATCACAAAAAAAAAAATAATAATAAATTAGGGTTAATAACATTAGTAAATTTTTTCGATTAAACTTGATATGGATACATTTTTAAATCAAAGAAAAAAGAATTAATGTACCCATATAAGTTTTAAAATGGATTAGAAAAAAATTGAATAGATTTTATATAAAAAAAATGGTACATTTTACATATAACAAATTGGTATATTTAAATATGAGTACATTTTAAGATTAAAAAGTTTTACGTGAATGGGTACGTATAATTAGCATGGGTACATTTTGGAAAATAAAAAGTACAAATAAAAAAAATATGGGTACAAATACAAATAAACTTTAAAAAATATGGGCACAAAAAGAAATTAATATATGGGTACAAATTAAAACTGAAAAGAAAATTGATACAAATTAAAAAAGAATTACAAATTAAAAATGGGTACAAACTAAAACTAAAAATATATGATAAAAAATTTTAGTCATAAATATAAATATACTAATTGTAACATTTTTAACATTAAATGAATATATTTAGAAATAAAAAAATATTTTATTATCGAAACAATTAATGATATTATTAATACTCAAGGACCTTGATCAAAAATTGAAAATGAATGGGATTTTAATCAATAGAGTAGCAAAATGAAAGATGAGAACCTAATTTCTCCTTATAAAAATCCTTCTCCTTGTATTGTCAGGAATCATTCAAGAAGACCCAGAGTAGATATGATGAGAAACCACATGGATGGACATGCATGATTAGGCTTGGCAGTTGCCAATTTGGCATGCACACCTGCAGTTTCCCTATTTTTCATGAGGAGTGGGGATGAAATTAACATCAATCTAATTAGGGTTTCTTGTGGTTGTTTTCATGTCCTCTAGATATTTTTGTATTTAATTCAAAAACTTGGATTATACATACGTACCAACTAGCTGCCAATCACCAGGACAGTAGGACAGATGGTCATCCTAATTACATGATAAAACGACATTATTTTTGCATGCAAACATAACTCAAACCATTTATTAATGTGGATATTTAATATATGTCTTTGTTTGATTTTGAACTCCGAGCGAGAAAGAAATACTAAGAAGATATCGAACGCTTGCAAGAACTTACCATTAAATAATCTCTCGTATATGAATATTAGTTGGTCGATCGATCAGTTTTATGTGGAGTTAAACTTTAAGTAAATTAGGGTTCCAAACTCTTGTTTCTTTCTTTTAAGTCCATTGTATCTCGTACACATCTGACAATGAAGGCAGAACGCGCGTAATCGGAAGTATCTTTCTTCTTTAATTTGATTAATTTTCTTGTACAGTGGTGCAATGGAGGTCCAGAAAAGGATCGATCGATCAGAAATGAAGTAGCCTATCAAAGTACATATGTTTTAGTTCTTACTCATACGCACTTCAGCTCGCTTGGTAGCCGATTGAGATATCGATGTCCAAATATCTGGAGGAAATGTTGAGAACATGATCATATAGTACTTATGTAGGGCTGAGGAATGCCTTGTTTGTAGCACACGATTATATATAGATTCCTCCACCAAAATTGCTCCAAAGGATTTTGTATACTTGGTGTACCTTTTCATATATAGAGTTAAATGACGGCTCACGGTGGGATAGTTATGCGATTTTGATCATGTGAAAATTTTAAATTACTTGTAATTAATATGTTTGGGACTCCAATATTTTGATATTTTCGTTGCATGTAGTCCTGTCTTTTTAGATAAAGTTATCTACAAAGCTACTCTCTCGGAGAAGAAAAATTTACGATAAAAGGTTCACGTGCGGAGTTCACTCAATGTGAAAGGATTGCTTTATACAACAATCAGACTTAAGAAGAAAATGATTTATACACATATTTGTTCTCACAGTAATCTTTAATCTTCTTATTTTGAGATGTTAAAAAACAAAGAAAACTAATGAAAAAGGTTTGAAAACTTTGAGTTTTAATAATAAGGATAAAATAAAAGGTAAAGTGAATAGTATCAGGATTGACTTTTTAATGTAAAAATGTGGTTTTTCGTTAAATTGAACAATACCGTGAGTTTTTCGTTAAAACTCCCAAAAAAGAAATGATGAAAAATCACTATCGAAAATTGGTGATGTGAGGAATAAGGAAGAAAACAAATAAGAGGAAGGAGGGGGTGGGCGGTGGAACCCAACCCACATGGTGACGGTGCGAATAGGATAATGCTTGTGTCCTTTTTATGGAAATTAATTATTCTTTTAAGGAAAATAATTATTTTCTCAATTACGATTACACAGATATTTATCATCTAATTATTATAATTTGACTTGTTAATTTTTTATCATAGGGAAGTGTTATTGGCATTCTAAAAATCTCATTCTACACTCCTCACAAATGTTTTTTTCTTTCCAAATATAGAAAGTTTGGAGTGTAGAATGAGAATTTTGAAATACCAATAACAATTCCCAAATTATATATGTAAAATATTATTTAATTTGGCTATTTTTTAGCTATTAATATGTATAAAATAAATGGATGGTTCATCATGTTACTTGATATTGAAATTATTTGTTAATTTAACATGTATGGATGACTAAATCATGTCCAAATTAAATGATTTTTTGTATACAATTTTTAAAATAATAAAGAAAATGAACAATTCGAATTATAATGTTAAAATAATAAAGATTAGTTTTTTTTTAAGTAAAAGGACAATTAAGTTACAGAAGAGACACCCACTCCGCCTCTGCCTGTATTTCTCTTATATATATACATATACATATAGCTGTATGTATTATCCCACCTTCACAACATAATCAACTACTTATCCTCTCACTCCAAATACACACACACACACACACACACATCCACCAAAGGAAAAATGTATGGTCCTTGAGAGTTAACATAAAATTACCACATTTTTTATTACATATATAATATATGTATGTATCTATAGACTATATATAGAGATACAAAGAGAGAGATCACAGATTCATACTTCATTAATTTATTATGGGGTTACAAAGCCAGCTCAACGACGTCTCGTCCGACTCCATCCCCCTCTTACTCATCGCACTCATCGCCAGCTCCATCAACCACCTCCGGTCCTCCCTCCTCGCCCTCCTCCATTTTCTGGGCCTCAGCCCCCATCCCAGTCCAGGATCAGACTACGACGAAGGCCTTGCTGCCGCCCCGGCCGTGGGCTCGGGACTCGCGGGCCTCGTTATCTTGTCCGACCAGCTCGCCCTCAACCGCCACTTATCCTATCCATACGACCGCGACGACGCCGTTGCCACCGCAGGGGATTGCAATTGCGTGGTGTGCTTGTGCACCTTGGGGGATGGTGAGCAGGTCCGCATGCTCCAGTGCCGCCATGTGTTCCACAAGCACTGCTTCGACTCCTGGCTCGACCACCTCAACTTCAATTGCCCTCTCTGCCGCTCTCCCGTCGTACACCGCGATGGCGTCGCGCTCACGCGCCGCCGACTCTCCCGCGACCTCCTCCTCTGGTTTTCCATCAGCTGAGAATCAATGGATGTTAACGTCATAAATATGTTCACATGGTATCCACCACTGATATCCACTCTAATCTGCCCATGGATTGTGAGTCGTGACGATTGCCGGTGGATTCTTACGTTTTTTCCATTTTCCTTCTATTTTTTTTATATTTTAGAGGGTTGTTGGCGGCGGTTGTTGGCCATAGACTTTCTTTTTTATTGTTTGGTCCTTCTAATTATTTTTCCTACGGCTGTAAATATTTCGTGTTGCCAATTAAATAAGGAAGAGGGATTTCTTTGCGTTTACCGCCATTTTTTTATATATTCTGTGATGAAAATTAAGATTAGAAACGTGACTAAATGGTAAATAAAAATTAGGGAAGGAGCATAATTCAAGCTCGTTTGGAAATAAGTGCTTTTAAAAAATTGAGAAAATATTTAAAGAAAATGTTTTAGGGTTTCAAAACAATTCAAGTACTTCTTGTATTAAAAACAATTTCAACCATTTTAAAAACATTTCCAAACAAACTCACATGTTTACGGAAGCAAAAATGATGAGTGTCTTTTCAGCAAAGAAAAATGTGTCTAATGTGCAATATGTAAAAACATAGGAAAATATTTCTTTATGTCCTCTTTGTATATATTGTTTTATTTTTCGTAAATAAAAGTGTGAACGCACATAAAAATGCATGTTGAAATCTCTCCCAAAACCTGCACTCATTTCTATTCCACTGAAATTTTTAAAGACGGTATGAAATCCCTAGGAGAAGGTTAAAAATGGAAAAAAAGAAGTGAAAAAGTATAAACTACGAAAGGGTTGGTTCCTGAAAAGAAAAAATGGGCCGGTCATTAAATAATGCAAAGCCCAAAATATAATGGTAAAGCAATAATATTGCAAAGCCCAAAACATTGTCAACAAACTATAGTCCTACCAACGTCCTAACTAACCACACATACCAGTTGATTAAGTGTGTAGCACATCAAAGATAAGCAAACCAAAACTTTCAAACGTACCACATCTCTTATTTTTGCCGTTTACTCTTGGACTTCTTCTCTAAGCCCAAATTCGAATCCAATCTAATGGTGTATACAAAGATGGTTTACGTCTTGTAAAAGTCGTCTCGTACATGTAAGAATGCAGGATGACATTTTTGTTGTACTGATAACATTTCTTATCTTTTATCCGAGAAGATATATCTAATTACATCATTTCGAGAGGCAAAATGTACGGCCGTACTGCAATCTTCAATTGTACTAAAAAATGAATTTGGATGTTAGTTTGGTATATATCATGAGGACTGAGGGTTCAATCTTAATTTACCAGTACCTCAACTACTACCATTCTCTTTTCTGCGCTGATTTTTCTAGCTTTCATTCATCTAACTGAGGACTGAGGAGGACTCGAGCAAGAGATCTTAAGCCCGTCAATTGTTCTACTTCGTGCGGAGAGATCCAAAATATCAAATACCCTTTTCGTCTAAAGGGCGATCCATCCGGCTGCGGAGATCCTGACGATGATTTTGCTTGCGTGAACGGAAAAAACCATCTTGGAAATTTTCCCGGGAAAGTACTACGTGCACAACATTTCATATGATGATCAAATCCTCGTCTGGTGCACGTCGACTTCGCCAACGGAAGCTGCAGCCTTCTGTCAACGGAAGTGAATGTCAGGGATTATCGGTTCCAAGGATATGACACCTACTCTACTAGCCTTTTTCGATTGGTCAAGCGATACAATGCAAAGAAAAATTCCTGCCTAAGCGGCGGTAGGCTAGACCTCAACCATTGAAGGCTATTTCATCCCATAGCCATACACTTGCCATTGAAATTATGAGTATAATAAGCTTATTCTCTAACTCTAGATGTTTGGTTGTAGTTTGTAATATAGTTGTTCTATGTATTAAATTAGGGTAGAAATTTTTTGTACATGATGTCTGTTCCTTATTAAAGGATGAATTTTATATCGATAATGTAATTTACAGCTTATGAAAGCCAATCGTGTCTACCAATGTTATCGACAACTTATCAATAGTCATTTGATCTTTAACGTCATGTCCAGAAAATAACTCTTAGTAGGGGGCTTAAGAGAGCTTAGGAGGAAATAGGGCATATTGTGGAAGACAAGCTGTTAACTACATTGTAATGTTTGGAAATTGAAAGAAAATCAAGAAGAAAGCTAAAGAGAAGAAAGATCAACACAAAGAGTTTTACAGAGAGATAGATTTAGAGAGAGAAATATGCTTTTGTATTGATTGATAGAATGAGGGTTACACAACTGTTTTTATAAGGGAGAGCCTAACTACTCTAACCAACTTACTAACTGTATTGCTAACTTGTATACTTAATACTCCCCCTCAATCTCAACTGGGAAAACCCAGTTTGAGATTGGAAGAACATCTACAATCACTGAACACAATGTTGAACCATCTGCAATCTTGCAATCCCACACCAAAGTCTCATGAGCAACTCTTTTGACACACCAAATTCCTTATCGAAAACCTTGGTCCCGCCAGCCACAGCCACTTCCAAAGCAGCAACCCTATCTGTGAACTTATCAACCTAGGCTATGATTCTAACAATTGCATGAGAATTTTTTGACATCACATTGATTTTGCCTTCAACCTGTCCATCATTGTCTAGCATCTCTTTGCTATTGACTCCAACTTCTCCAGCATTGATTGGCATCACGAAACTGCGCTATTTCATATTGGTTCTTTACAAAGAATTTCAGCCCCACAAATTGATGTCTACAGCTCTTTTGCTACTGCAAACCAAATAGAAGTTTGCACCTTTTGCAGATACTATTTGTCCATCCAAAGAAGCAGAAACCAGACGGGTGGTCATCCATTGGCACATTGACAAGTCAGTCACTTCTCCATCATGTTTACCGACAAACTGGACTCCATCAATCAGCTTTTCAACAGGACATTTGAGAGGCTCATCAGCAGAAGGGGGTTCACCCTTCACAACTTTAGTAGTATCAATTCTTAGTACACGCTTTCCAAACCCAACCACCAA
This sequence comes from Pyrus communis, assembly GCF_041283825.1. Lineage (NCBI taxonomy): Eukaryota > Viridiplantae > Streptophyta > Magnoliopsida > Rosales > Rosaceae > Pyrus > Pyrus communis. The sequence continues at coordinate 29,300,677 of NC_142577.1, read as the reverse complement.
AACCTCTTGTTTATGACAGTGCCAACAAACTCGTGGATGAACAGCTTCCCCCTCTCCAACTATTTGAATAGCAATCACAACCTTTCCAGTGATTTGTGGCGTACCTTCTTCATCTGGACCTTTTGAAATTTTCCATACAAAGAGTCGTCCATCTACACTAACACTAGCCAAAAGGTGAACATCCTCGGCAAAGAAAGCCATGTCTGTGACCCTCTGTGTATGAGCTCGAAACAAAGATCTCAATGCAGTGTGTATATTCAACACCCGAATGTTGCCCTGCTACAATCCATAGCATATATACGACTTATTAACCGCAATTTGGCGGCCAAGCACAAGCTGAGGATCCGAACCATACTTGGTTATGGGTGTAACTTCGAGCTGAGGTTGAACCTCACCCTGCAACCTAACGTCCACATCGTAAACCACGTTATTGCCAACCAAATATCGGCCTTTCGGTAGCTTATTGTTGGGCATTCGAATCCATCTGCCTCTTGCAGGAGTTTCAATCGAAGAACAGCCTCTTATAAAATTGTAACACACCCTCAGGCCGGTTATAACAACTTCTTGCGGGATTACCCTTCGTGGGATTTACCGTCAACAACTTCATTTAACATTGGCTTCGGCCTTTAAACAGAAAAATAACAAACTATAGTGTGGCATCGGCCTTAACTATAGCACCATGGGATCGCCCTTTGTGGATTTTACCAAAATACAACTACTCTTAACAGTGGCATCGGCCTTCACAATTTCAACAACAGAAAATCAACATTTATGTAGGATTACCCTTCGTGGGATTTACCTACTTACATCACGGAATTACCCTTCGTGGGATTTACCGTTTACAACTTCATCAAACTTCATCGTATAACCGGACTTACTGTAGATTCATGCTAACAATTGAGTTGGTTAGACTCGACATTATAGGCTGTAATAAGGAAAATACTGCACCACTCCTCAGTTAGCTGCTGAACAATCTTCTTAGCCATTACATTTCTGAATTTTGACACAAACCATAATCGGAACAACCACAAAATTGTACATACCAGAATGCAAGAATTCACACGCATTTTTCCAAATATATCAAGAGTTGCAGAAAGATCAAACCCAATAACCTTGTAGACTATCAGTGAAGCAGAGAAAGAACTTCTCGAAAATTCTGAGCTTGGCATTTCGTCAAACATTTGGGCTGCACATAGGTCTAAACATTATTCCATACCAGAGAACAGAGCACATATCAAAATCCCAGAAAATAGAATTCAGAAAGTTGCACCACCAAGATGAATGAAGAAGCAGATAATCAATAGTGCAAAGAAAGCAAACTTTGTTCTCAGTCACATCTTGTTTTCAAGCACCAAGAAATCAAAAGACCGACGGTGAAGCGAGATCTTTCAACTTTGGCCAATGAGACCAGAGAAGTTCTCAAATCAATGGCCAAAAAACATGTATAGTCTGAGTACACAAACATTGCAGCATGTATGTTGCCACACTTCGCAGATGTCACATGTCACCATCCTTTGATTATTTGAGCTTGATTCTACAATCTCGAACCATGACTGCGGAGGTTCTCTCACAGCCCAACGACATCAAGAAGTCGAGAATCCGACCCTTACAACTCCGGCTTTGACCAAATCGTTGACGTCACTGACAACCTACTCACCGCCAACCGCCAAAACCCACCTGACTGGTACACCGTTCTTCAAAAATCTCGACCCAGATCCGCAAACCCAACTCTCATCCAGACCCAGTTCAAGAAACTCAGGACCCAGTTCGCAAACCCAGCAAGAACTGGAAAAATAAATAAATAATCAAAAGCAAAATCTACCCAGAAATTTGGAAAGAAAATAAGCTAGAAACAGAGGGAAAATAATGAGAAATGGAACCACCAGAATCAATGGCGTGAGCCTGGTGGCTCTGATACCATGTTAACTACATTGTAATGTTTGGAAATTGAAAGAAAATCAAGAAGAAAGTTGAAGAGAAGAAAGATCAACACAAAGAGTTTTACAGAGAGATAGATTTAGAGAGAGAAATATGCTTTTGTATTGATTGATAGAATGAGGGTTACACAACTGTTTTTATAAGGGAGAGCCTAACTACTCTAACCAACTTACTAACTGTATTGCTAACTTGTATACTTAATACAAGCAACATGTGCAGGTGGGCAAGGGCACTGGCAAGTGTACGCCCATGGGATGAATAGCTTTCAACAGTAGTCTTATTATGCTCATAATTTGGTAGTGTCCTGTTAAAGGGTTTCGTAAACACCATGTTCGGACCAAACACGAGCATGTTTAAAACTGCATATGATAGGATTTGAAACATTGTTCGGTAGTTATAAACGCTAGTGATTACATTTTACAAAAAATCTTAAATTGCTTCTAAGATCATAAAAAACGCTTTCTAAAGGTACTTTTCTATAATATAATAAAAGTTTTAGCATGTTCATATGAAAAATCATCCCAAATGAATCATGGCTAAATCAAGAGTGCCTATGATGCTAAACCCAAGTATGTTGCACATTGAAAACTGCTAGCTAGAAATTTTTAACTTGCGGCATGTTCTATTCTCATTTTTTATTCTGAACTTCTACAGACTTATGCTCCAAATTCGAATATTCTGAGGAGAATTCTTTCTCTCTCTTCCTAATCTTTGAATGCAACTTAGCAAAATTTTCTTTTTTAGAAGTCAATCATATATATTTGGATAGTGATTTTTGCACTCATAATTTCTTTATCTTTACTGCTCCTTAGTTTGTGACTTGTAATTTGATTATCTTTTTTTTTTTTTTTTTTTTTTTCAATTCACTAGAGTAAAAAGTTAGGAGTGCGAGGGTAGAAAATAGAGTGACACCTGTAAGGCTGCACTACACTCTTCAATAGTACAAAAAGGGGTTTTTCTTTTTCTTTTCTTAAAAAAATAAAAAAAAACTAATAAAAAGGGTTTGAAAACTTTTAGTTTTAATGATAAAGATAAAATAAATGGTAAAGTGAATAGTATCAGGTTTGACTTTTCAGTGTAAAAATATGGTTTTTCTTTAAAGTGAATAGTACCGCGAGCTTTTCGTTAAAACTCCTAAAAAATAATCTGTTGGTGACTTCACCGTGACAGTCTATTTTTTCTATGATCGGAAGACTCAAAGAAGTATTTCATCATCTCCTGACTAGCATCTGTAATTCACATAGTGTCAGAATGTGTTCTGTGACATGGAATTGGTTTTTAACCATTAGTGACTCTGTGGTGAGTACGAAAAATTTTGATGTTGGTTTTGTTAGACTTCCCATTTACATTCAAACTCTAAGCCTGTTGTGTGCGTGATTCTTCCTTATCTCAAAGAGAGTATGTTAAGTCTAAGAATATTTTGAATGTTTCTTAGATAAGTTTATTATGCTGTTATAAAGTTCGAATTTCACACTAGCGTGTAAATAGCGTGTTTCAAACTTGATGATGTCAATCTTTATGATCTTATAAATACAAGCAACCCTCGATTGAAAGGGGTATGCAAAAACAACTGAAAACCTAGCCTACTAAAGTTTTACATGGTATCGTAGTAGGTTGTTCACATATGAAGCCAAACAATCATACGCGCTCCACGCTGCTCCGTTATGTTATCCACGTGTTAGGCTTGGCGTGTTGAGAATGAATCCCACATTGATGGGAAGAGGAACTTTGCATGAGTTTGTAAGTAAGTTGAGTTACTTTCTAGATTGCCAATTACTTTTATAGTGGAATCTCAACTTTATTCAAGTTTGTTGTGCATCTCTTCGACTCGGAAAAAGACACTTCATCGCTGGCTCTGATATTTGGCATATTCATGAAAACTTATACTCGGTAGTGTATTGGCAAATGAATAAGCTAATTAAGGGAGCTTAATTGTCGTCGACCTTTGAATTCTATTAGAATAATATGGACATTGTTTTATTTATTTGAAGATCATCCAAATTCCTTTATTTTTATTAACTCGATCGATCTCGACTTAGACTTTTTGGATCAACAACTTCCACATAACGCGTTTCTGCACGAACTTCCTTGATTCTAAAATCATTACGTTATTATTTCACATAAATAGAATTTATTAATTAAAAAAAAGCTGAAGAAATAAAAAAACACTAGCATGGATGGGGCTCAAAACGTACTTTGGGTGTTTGACACTTTCAGTGGTTGACTATCTGGGAAATATAAAAGTATTAGCTACTTGTTCCGGGATTGCTATGATATTTTCCAATTTTGAAGTTCATAGTTATCACTTATTCTGCTAAGACATACGTATATAATATACCATGAGGGTTCAATGTTCATTTACCACTTCAACTATTATTCTCTTTTCTGCGCTGATTTTTCTAGCTTTCATTCATCGAGCGCAAGCAAGAGATCGTAAACCCGTCAATTGTTCTACTTCATGTGGAGAAGTCCAAAACATCAAATACCCTTTTCGTCTAAAGGGCAATCCATCTGGCTGCGGGGATCCTGACCATGAATTTTCTTGCGTGAACGGAAAAACCATCTTAGAAATTTTCCCGGGAAAATACTACGTGCACAACAGTTCATATGATGATCAAAACCTCCGTTTGATCGACGTCAACTTTGCCAACGGATCCTGCAGCCTTCCGTCTGGATCTGTCAAAACAGCGGACGGGAAAGTCATGGATTTTCGGTTCCGAGGAGCTGTAATCTATTATGCTAGTCATTTTCGATTCGTCAAGTGCTCCAAAAACATCAGCAGCCTGCCAACAGCTGCTAATTATCAAGGGTTCCATGTTTGGCCGCAACAAACGGGAGCTATTTCTATGCTGTTTATGTCCCCGAGTACTATTATCCCCCTCGATGCTCGCTTGTTGCAGTGGCTCCGGTAGATTATCATCCGGACATGAAGTTCACTTCTTACAAAGCCGTCATGAAACTATTGCAGGCCGGGTTTGATATTGGATGGTCGGTTAAGTGCAGGGACTGCTCTTTGGCTAAGGGATGCGCAGTAAGTTCATGGGTTAAGCCACTTACCTACGAATGCTACACAGGTTAGTATCCGATCTACAATAACACGTAACAGTACGTGTGACAGTCACATAATAACTCATCAAGGATGAATATACAACTAATTATGTATATGCCTTAAGTTTATGACCGCGATTAGTTTTATCTCTTGCTTATGTAAAGTCATTGCTTGAGGTTGCTTTTGAATTAGTTAAAAATATTCTCTAACAGTCAAAAACGTTTTTTTTTCACTTAAACTTTTAAATATTTTAACATCTAGTACTGTGATTTTTGTCGATGCAGAGTGCAAAGAACCCACAGAACTTCAAATAATCTTAATATATGTAGCAATTGGTGTGGGAGGTATTCTATTTATTCCATTGTAATTGTTCTTGTTTTTTTATATTTAAAATTGAATATAAACAGTACTTTACGAAAATTCGCTGCACGATGTACGATGAATTGATGTAATTGGAGGACCATCGGAATCCTCTCTCCTTTGGAATGTGAGGATCCTCACCGAATCCTCTTTATGAGGATCTCGGGAATCCTCAAATCACATTCGTTCATCATCGTATGATCTGAAATCATTGTAAATTTTTTATTTAAAATTAAATATAAACAATATCTAATAAAAATTGAGCATACAATATACGATGAACAGATGTAATTGAGAGATTCATGGAATCCTCACAAAAAGCTCCGGTGAGGATCCTCACTCTTCTTTGGAAGTGGGAATTACTGAAATTCAGCTTTGATTGATGAGTGGCGTCCATGGATAAGGATAAGGACCATGGAAAATGGGGAATTGACTTTGACCTTTGAAATTCTCAATCCTGGGGTGGACGGGATAGTTGCATATTAAAAAACTAGGCATACTGTAGAGAGATTATTTAGTGCGATCAACATATGGAGTGATATATTACATGTTATTATATAAATAGTAAGATATATGTGTGTTCAAAAGTTAATAATTTAAAAAATAAAATTCTTTATCACTTACTTAAAAACACATGATATACCACTCATATTCTTATCACAATCAAAAATTTCTAGACTATGGGCAGCTAAATGACACACTGTGTGCTTATCCATTTCAAGACACCGCAGCATCAGTCTTCAACGTTCAAATAACGGGTCTGTGACATCCATGAATATGAGTTAACTAGTTGCACTTAAGTTTAAATTTTGCGTACTCTTTTATTGAGGAATTTCTGACGCTGCACGAGCATAAAAAGGATATCAACGTAAGTCTTTAAAGAAAAATGTTTAGAAATTCATCAGATTTTGAAATACACTATTTCAATAATTCTTAAATATCGATTATAACATCAGTTATAAGGCTTAAATATAATTAACTCGAATCTTGAGAAGTTTAGGAGAATCTTAGGGAATGTAAAAGAAGTAATAGGACAAAAAACGAAACGTCTTATTTTAGTTAGAAATTCTAAAATTCGTTTTTGGAAGTCTAAACGACGTCAGATGGCTTTAATTCATTGAACTTCATAGCTAAGCAGTGTGTTCAATTTGGGATGTCGTGCTCTTTAAGAGAAAGTATTATGCACGCAAAACAGAGTCAAACACTAAATCTATAAGTATACAGATTCTTGTTGTCGGTGCGGCATCTTTTTGTCTTCTTTTAGTCTATTTCAGCTTCAATCTACTTGGTCATTTGTTTTACCTCAATTTTGCAAATGAAATTATGTTTGAGGCACACCTTATAATGTCTATTATGTAATTATTTTAATTATTTAAACGGTTTATATTTCAATTCATTATTTATAGATCATTCAAACAAATCCATAACAATCAAGATATTCAACAGTATTGTAGTGAGGAAAAATAGAAGAATATTGTGTTTTATACAAACACTAAAATGAATATCATCGATTTGGTTGTTTTTTGTGTAAATAACTTGAAAGGAAAATGTCAAAAATAAATGGTTAAATTATTAAAATATAATGTGGGTGTGGACTTTACAAAGATGTCACTCAACAATTTTAACAGTTATTGTAGGCAACTAGTTACAGTCATTACTATCTTTAGAAAGAAAGAAAAAACTAACGAAAAATAGTTTGAAAATTTTGAGTTTTAATTATAAGGACAAAATAAACGGTAAAATGAATAGTACTATGATTGATTTTTTAGTGTAAAAATATAATTTTTCGTTAAAGTAAACAGTACTGGAAGTTTTTTTTGCTAAAGTTCCCTAAAAAATTAAAAAAAAAAAAAAAAAGACAAAAACCCACAACGAGGAGCTGGAAATTTTGACCCTCTCCCTTTCGTTGACTAACGGTGGAACATCAATGGAGATTTCCTTTAAGAAGATGGGCCATGGCGTTCCAAACTTTGGATAAAAATCAACACGCCTAAACAATTATGAGGCGTTCCAGAAGACTATATATATATATATATATATATAATATATGCAGAGCTTCATCCGAAATTATTTACCCAAAGTTCTGAGATTCATAACTTTTCTGCAAAAGCATATAATATAATCATGAGGACGGTCCAATATACATCTTCTCTTCTCTATTCTCTGCTGATTCTGCCATTTTTCGTTCAAATTCAAGCACAAACCAACTGTTCGTCTTCATGCGGAGAAATAAAAAACATCAGCTACCCTTTTCGCCTCAAGGGCGATCCATCCGGCTGCGGCGACTCCGGTTACGAGCTCTCTTGCGTCGATAACAAACCCATCCTAGAGATTTTCCCCGGGAAATACTACGTGCGCAACATTTCCTACTATGATCACACACTCCGTTTGGTCGACGTCAACCTCGCCAATGGAACCTGCGGCCTTCCGTCTGGTCCTGTCGAAACAACGAACGGGTTTGTCCGGGATGCTCGATTCATGGGATATGGGTGGAACCCAGGAAGTCGTTTCCGGTTCGTCAAGTGCTCAACAAACATCAGCAGCGTGCCGGAAGCTGCTAATCACACAGTGGTTCCTTGCCTGACAAGAAACGGGACTTACGTCTATGCTGTTTATGATGGCGATTACTCGTATTATGAGCCTCAAAAATCATGCTCTGTCATTTCGTTGGCTCCTGTCGATCTTCGTAAAGATGCTACGAAGTTCAATTCTTATGAGGCCGTCATGGAACTATTGAAAGCTGGCTTTGAAGTTGGATGGTCAGTTAAATGCAGAGATTGCTCTTTGGCTGGTAAACAATGCGTAGTAAAATCAATGGATAAGCCACTCACCTATATCTGTCAAAAAGGTCAGTTCCTATATTGCGTTTTAAGTTGTTTAGATTCATCTGTTAAATTTTCTAAAATTCTTCAACACATATTTAACCGTTAAATTATGCAATTTGCTTCATGATTATGTTTTCGTTTTCTCTAATGTTGCACTTTTTTTTTTTTTTTTTTGAAATGCAGAGTACAAAGAATTGACAAGAGATGAAGGAAACTGGATAATTGCTGCAATCGTTGTGGGAGGTAATATTACTGTCGCATTTGTACAAACATTGACAAACTTGTTATTTTCTTTCAATTTTTCGATCTCGTTCCGAGTTGCAGCTGATAGAAATCTTGTTTCTACATTTTCAGGTCTGATTGCTCTGGGAATTATCATTGGTATAATTGTATTTGTCATCCGAAGATGTCGGAGAAGACGAAATGTAGCTGATAACACGAACAAGAATCCGCAGAATCGAATTAGTGCTTGAGCCAACAGTCAACAATTCTTGGATACGTGAATTCCATGAAAAAAAAATTATTTCCTTCTTTCTTTTTTGTAAGTCAGTTAAAAGAAATTAACTCGATTTTTTCCTTCTTTCTATTTGGATGTATAATTCAGTTAAAATACTGTGTGTTCAATACTACGTGAATTACATCACTTATTATGGATAAATTGTAAAAACACGATTAACATAATGTTTTGATTGACATTTTTGCTAACACATGAAATATCTCAAAGGGAAGTGTTATTGACACTTCAAAAATCTCATTCTACACTTTTCATAAGTGTATTTTTCTTTCCTAATATAGAAGGTTTGAAGTATAGAATAAAATTTTTAATGTGCTAATAACAATTCCCTATCTCAAATTCCTTTATAAAATTATCACGTAAAACAACACAACCAACACAACCTACACGAAATGTAACGAGCGAAATGTTTTACATGCCCATGTGTATATACCACATAAACAACACAATTGACAACAAAAGGTTTGAACATGGAAGTCTACAACATAACGTCTGTCATGTCAATCATGTTGATTATGTATTTTTTTTTCTTTTTAGAAAAAAGAATCAGTCGATGGCTTTGATACGGTATGTCAATCATGTTGATTGTGTATTTTTTTTGGAGATGTTATTGGCATTCTAAAAATCTCATTCTACACTCCTCATAAGTGTATTTTTCTTTCTAAATATAGAAAGTTTGAAGTGTAAAATGAAAATTTTTTAGTGCCAATAATAATTTTTTTTTTTTAAAAAAAAGAAATTAGTTAATGACTTTGCCTCGATCGTCTACTATTCCAAGAGCTAGAAGTATTTCAACCTCTTCTTGAGAACCATAATGTGATTCATCATCATCAAAAATCAAACCCAGATATACGGTATACCGGTAAAATACAAGTCACTTCATCTCAATTACTGAGCCACCGGTAGTAGTTACGTTGATTGTATAGTTTAAAGTGAGACATGAGACCATTTGAAGCATTAAACTTGTGGACTGATTGATTCGAGTCCTTTTCCATTGGGCTGACCCTCTTAATTACATAAAGACTTTTAGACCGTTTGATTTTTCAAATGTTTGTGTCTTTGGCTGATTGGCGAAAAAGAATAGGAGACAGATTGTATGCCCTTCTGTGTAGGTGTCATTCTCATCCTTTTCTATTTTGCGCAGTCAGTCACGTCAATATTTTATATTGATTTTTTTTTATAGAGATAGTAAGACAAAAAGTAATAAGAATAAAAAATGCTAACGTGACTTAACCGTGACCGCACAAATAAAAGAATATGGAAAGGGCACCCAAACAGGAGGACAGACAATCTGCCCCCAAAAGAATAAGGAGGGAGAATTGTCTTAAATTCATTATTTTAACACAACGCATAACCTTTCAAACTCTAGTGTTTTTATAGACGAACAAAGATTGTCTGCCCTCCCATTTCATGTGCCCTCCCGTGCCCTCATATTTTGTGTAGTCACGATTAAGCCACGTCAATATTTAATAAGACAAAAATGAATAATAATATAAAACGTTGATGTGGCTTAACCATGATCACACAAACAAGAGGGCACGGGAGGGCACACAATCATTATCTTTTATAGACGCCTTAAAAGTTCAAAGTTCATAATTCAATTATTAACTAGTGAAGAAACACACAGAGCTAGCAGGAAACTCTGACTAAATCCCAATATCTCATCCGTTAATTGCAGGGGAACATGTATAAATACATATTCTTTCAACACTTTCTAACCTCAGCAGTACGAGAGAGTTTATTTGATATAAAATATTTTTTACACCTAGTCACGAGAACATAAATTTTACCTCTCGCAACAAAAGAAAACCAAAATACAAAAAGAAGAAAAACATAAACCTTATCCCTTACAAAGCAAAACAAAATGGAAAATTCCAAAAGGATAATGAGAGGATTAAGTTAGGATTTCAACTAACATCTTGTTAATAAGTTTTTCAATTTCAAAATCGTCATATGCTAACATGTAAATAATTTAATATTAAAATAATGATACTAATATTTGGATAATTTAAAAGGAATTTTAACGAAAAACTTTCGGTACTGTTCACTTTAACGAAAAACCATATTTTTACACTAAAAAATCAATCATGATACTATTCATTTTATCATTTATTTTGTACTTATCATTAAAACTCAAAATTTTCAAACTTTTTTCATTAGTTTTTTTTATTTTAAAATAAGGCGGCTAGAATATTTGATAATATAAAAGTTTGTGATGGTATAATGTCATCTAATTAATTAATTCGTGAAATGTTGAAAATTCAGTAGGATTCAGGTTCAGAGATACAGACAAAGAGAAGCACAAAACGAAAAATGAAATCTTTGGGAGGCCTAGAGATCATTCTTTCAAGCCTTCTGTGTCTGCTCCTTCCCTTAGCTCTCATCAAGATCTTTCACAAACTATGGTGGTCTCCCATTCGACTACAGAATCTGGTGGCTATGCAGGGAATCAAAGGCCCTTCTTACCGATTCGTCCATGGAAACACCAAAGAGATCTCCAGCATGCAAGAGGAAGCCATGAGCAGGCCCAAAAGCTTATCACATGACATATTTTCTCGAGTTCAACCTCACATCCACTTGTGGACCAAGACATATGGTAAACGAACTTTTACCCGTTGATAGTTTTTAAATCTTTGTTCTAATCAAAACTTTTATCTGTTGAGTTAACGGAAGACTTAGCGCAAAACCGTGTATAATGACATTCTAGATTCATGCTGCCGATCCCACTTAGTGTGGGATAAAGCTTGTTGATTGTTGCTGTTGTAATCTAAATTTATTTCGTCTTTGGCAACAGGAGCAAATTTTCTTCAATGGTATGGTTCTCAAGCCCAGTTGGTCATCACAGAGCCAGAAGTGTGCAAAGAGATACTTACTAACAAAGATGGAGCTTATCCCAAAAGCGAGCCGAAAAGCTTTCTGAGAAGGCTACTAGGAGATGGACTTGTGGTAAGTGATGGTGAAAAATGGGCTAAGATGAGAAAGTTAGCCAACTATGCCTTCCACGGAGAGATCTTAAAGGTAATATTACTTATATATATGGATTAAATTAGTTGGTCAAGGCAGTGTGCCCTTCTCTTGCACTTGATTTTGAATTCTTCTCATCGTACAATAAACTAAGAGCAAATAGGAAACACATATGCTAATTGCTTTTGCTAGGGTATGGCTCCAACAGTGATAGCTAGTGCTGAGACGATGCTAGAAACTTGGAAAGAACACGACGGGCAAGAGATCGATGTGTTTGAAGAATTTAGGTTGTACACCTCAGAAGTGATTTCCAAGACGGCCTTTGGCAGCAGCTACTTAGAAGGGAAGAACATTTTCGAGATTCTGGACAAGTTAGGTCAATTATCATTCAAAAATGCGTTCAAGCTCAGGTTTCCCGGCATCAGGTAATTACTTCCTTTTAGCTAATTCATCATGAATTGGAACATTGCATTACTTAGGTTCTGATGTTTAATCTGTCGTTGATCAATGATGCAGTATGTTTATTAAATCCAATGATGAGATCGAATCAGCAAAGCTCGAGAAAAGTATACGCGACTCCATCATGGAGATGATCAAGAATAGAGAAAATAAGGCAATGGCTGGAGAAGAAGACAGCTTTGGGAATGATTTTCTTGGGGTACTTTTAAAAGCTCATCAGGACACCGACGAGAGAAAGAGGATTTCGATTGATGAAATTGTTGACGAGTGCAAGACATTTTACTTTGCTGGACAAGAAACCACTAATAGTGCACTTGCTTGGACTGTGTTTCTTCTAGCAATCCATACCGATTGGCAAGAGGATGCAAGAAAGGAGGTGATCCAAATATTTGGGAAACAAAATCCGAATCTTGATGGCATTGCCAAGCTAAAAACTGTAAGAATGTCAACAGCTCAATCAATTTTTGTCTTTGTTATGGCATATAGGTTCTCTCGCACTCAAGGTTATGTGTTCGATTATTCATTTTCATGCAGATGAGTATGATATTCAACGAGTCGCTAAGGTTATATCCACCGGTAGTTACCATTGAGAGGAAAATTGGAAGGGAAGTTAAGCTGGGAAAACATGTTCTTCCTGCTAATGTTGAAATAACCATTCCATGCTTAGCCCTTCAGCACGAGCCTCAAATTTGGGGAGAAGATGTGCTACTTTTCAAATCGGAGCGATTCTCAGAAGGGGTTGCTAAAGCTACAAAGAACAACATAGCCGCATTCTTACCATGGGGATTGGGACCTCGGAGTTGTGTGGGATCAAATTTTGCAGCCATTGAAACAAAGATTGTTCTGTCGATGATTCTGCAACGCTTCTCTTTCACACTTTCCCCAGCCTACATCCACTCCCCCTATCGGCTTCTTACAGTTCGGCCGCAACATGGAGTTCAAGTAATGCTACACTCGCTCACATTATGATCAATGTATCAGCACTGCGGTTTAGGTTACAAGTAATCCAAGCGCTGCTTTGAGCTTCAGTTAAAAGGGAAAAATAAGAGTTGCAATGGTAAATAGCCACAATAATTTTCTTTTCCTGTCGGTTTTTGGAGAATGTGGAGATCAAAAGTGATGGCTCATTTGGAACAACATCTGTAAAAGTACTTTTGTTTAGAAGTGCGACTGCTAGAAGTGATTTTACTAAAATATGTTGAAATGTTTACTAAACATCCAAGTGTTCTAATGAAAAAAAATACTTAAAAATGCCTCTTGAAGAAGCATCTGACGCTTGCCTAAAAAACGCTTTTATATTAGCGGTTAATCCTTCACTGCTGAAAAACTGAAGTCAGTTCTAGCCCAACCATAGTGGGCCTATATAAATTTTCCCGCCGAACCAGGGAAGGTGTGGTCCAGACTCGGGGCACAGACAGATGTTATATTGGCTTTTTGATTCTTTCAATTTTATGAATATTATCAAAGAAAATCCTTTTGACCTTCTTCCTCCTTCCAACAATAATGCGATGCAAAAGTTTAAACTATATCTGGGAAAACAAGAAATCTGTAAATAATATATAATAACTTATACAAATGATAATATATATTGATAAACAATTCACGTTTTGGTAAATTGGTAAGTTGGTAACGTCAAAAGCAAGTGACCATTAGACATTACAGACAGCCCCGTGTTTAGACACATTGAAAATTTTCTTTAATTACGGGTTTGTTATTATATTATAATAAACCATGAATACATGAATTATGAAGGTCGGGAACAATGGTCGATTTTTTGCCCTTTATGTATAAGATACATTTTTCTGTTTTTAGAATGGACAAAAATACGCTTCTAGCGATCTCGCAATTTTCGCCCAAGATCTGGATTATCATTATATTTGGTAAAATTACAAAATTTTAGCCAAAACCCGAACTTATTTAAAGTAATTAACGATTAATTATCAAAGTATCGAAGTGCAGAAAAGGGAAAGGGAAAGCATGGAATTTCCATGCTGTCATGCTTTCAGAGAAATCAGATTCTACTTTGAATCAGCATCTAGCTAGAACAAGAGAGACAACACCAGAAACAAAAAGGAAAAGAAGGTTAAAGAGGGAGAGAGACAAAAGATCGAGAAGAAAATTAAAGTTCTTAATTCTTGATAACAAACCAAATTACATGATAGGTGTAAGTGATGCATGCCCAGCAGCTTTACAAACAAACAAGAACAACGTAATTAAACAGACTGGCTACCTCGTATGCATCTCTTACATCCCATGTTTTATAACATTAAGCATGCAAAAAAAAGAAAAATAAAAAGAGAACTAATCGAGAGCAAATACTTACATATTCAAGCACAAAGAGGCCAAAGTTAAGTAAGTAATAAAAGAAAAATAAAAGACCTAAGTTGTTAAGGTAAACTCGGACCGCTACCCTCAATTCCCCGCAATGCAATAATACCCGCTCTTCCGACTCTGCCCGGCACTTTGGTGCTAGCAGGCTAGAGATTCAGGAGAGCGTGCAATTGCAAAGCCTGTTTTGTATGTTGTTCTTTCGTCACTTTTCATTTATATTTACAGCACAACCCTTCTCCTCCACGCTGCTGCCGCTGCCAACCGGCACCACCTTCACGCACTTCACCCAAGTGGACGAAATCCCACTGGTGGCAGCTGGCCATCATGGTCGATTTTGCTTCGTAAATTGCTAATGAGGTGAAATTTTATGGGTAGCAAGAATGGAGGACTAAAAGAGACTGATGAGTATAGAGCTGAGGGGACATGGTAGGTCGTATATAAAGACGAGACTGTAAGCTTTTTGTTGAAACATGAGTGTCACGGTTTTTTTTATTTTTTTATTTATTTGATAAAATTTAATTTTCGTAAAGTGAGGTTGAAATTCTTGGTCCAAACTGGTTAAGGCATGTTTGTGGGGAATGCAAATAACTCCACTAACTCGGTTTCCAAGGCTCTCGGAATTTTCATATTATTCTCTCATGGGAGAGAAAAAGAAAAAGAGTAACGTCAAGGGGACTCAGTATAAACTTTTGGATATTTCATAGTTAATGTTAATTTTTATGTTAATGTTATAACCATTATCCTAAAAATAAGAGGTAATAAAAAGTTGAGTTTCACTTTTGCAATAATCTTCTTAACTTTTGGATGGGGTTGATTTGTCTGGGTGTGTAAACGTGGCTTGTTTTGCTGCATACAAAAGTTGGGAATAGAATCCTTTTCGGATTCTCTTTGTGAGGATTCAGATGATCAATCATTTATGTTTGTTCATTATCTATCGTGCGATCAAATATTATTTTTAAATTTATTATTTAAAATTAAATATAAATAATAATAATAAAACTAACAGCATGATATATGATAACGATATAATTGATTAATATTTCAGATCCTAAGAGAATTCAGGTAGAATCCTCAACCCAAAAGTTGCAAATTTTCCACAGAGCTCAAGACAAAAAATTAAATAAAATAAACTAAGGGACAACTTTATGGATTTATTACCTTATTATTGTTTAGATAGGGTTAGGGTTTAGGGAGGATGAGGTGAGTGCGTGGTGGTGGGTCATTTGCATGGAACCGTGTGCATGCATGGAACTTCGAAGCGGACAAATGGGCCGGATAAATTTCAGCCGAATCCGACCTGTCTGTCGAAGTAAAAGGCTGGATGATTTAGAGCAATAAAACACCGTCAGTTTAAAACATGTATTTAACGTTAATTATATAAGAAAACTAACGTTTTTAAAAATTTTAGTTTTTAATCAAAATAACAAAATAAAGGTGTAAATAAATAGTATCATAAGTAATTTTTCGAGCTAAAAATATCCTTAACGTTAAAAATGAATAATATCAGAAGTTTTTCATTGAGATTTCCTAATTATATTCATCAAGATAAATGAAGCTAATTAAGAATGAAATAATAATAAACAAGGGAAGGAAAAGAAAGGGTTCCCAACTTAAGCAACGTTAAGATGATCCTTTCTGTAGAGTTAGCATGCATATTCCTACCCCCATCATCAAACCGTATCACACGCACACACATATATAAATATATATATATATATGTATATATATTTCGTTTTGCCCATGCACGTTTGATGCTTCAAACTTTATAGCTAAATCATTATATTTTCAATTTCAGTGGGTTTAATGATATAGACCTTTTCTAATCAAATGTCCTAGGTTTTCCTCTTTTCACACTGTTTTAGCAAGGAATGAGGTATAAATGTCTTTTCACACTAAGCATTTTTCTCTGAGCTGCTCACAAGCAATGGTAATACTCATCACTCTACTTAGTATTATTAAATGAGTTTAAATTTTGAGATTTGTATCTATCTATTACACAAAAATCTCACAACTCTTGAAAAATTAAACTTGTCCAACGTTAATAAATACGGTGGTAAAAGCTACCATCACTCAAGGGTGGTGAGCAAATAGATATCCATAAAAATATCTTCCAATTAGTGATGGTTTGTATGGGTGCAACTTGGGTTGGATCAACTCGAATCCACCATGCCTAACTCGATTTCAAATCCGACCGGAAGGTTAAAATATAAAATAAATAAATAAATAAACTCTGTCCAAACCCAACCAGATCTCAACCCAATCATTATTCAGTTGGGTTGGGATGATGCATTGTCTGCCCATGTGTTTGGGCCCAAAATATTGGTGTGGGCCAAGTTAAGAGTTGTTCTCGACCCGACAATATGTTTCTAGAATCATCATAGGCTGCTTGGTTAAGATCGGCCGAGTTCAAGTATGAGGCGGATTGATGGGGTGAGTCGAATCCTAGTATAATAAGGAGTCTCAATGGAATGAGGATGCTGAGATCTGAGAAGTGAATATGGCCGGATAAAGAGGTTGGTTCAAAGTCCTAATAAAGGAAGGATTGGCCGAGATCTGGTTAGATTAGGATGAAGAATCCTAATATGAGTGTAGTTCTGGTTC
This sequence comes from Pyrus communis, assembly GCF_041283825.1. Lineage (NCBI taxonomy): Eukaryota > Viridiplantae > Streptophyta > Magnoliopsida > Rosales > Rosaceae > Pyrus > Pyrus communis. Next base: position 29,283,636 of record NC_142577.1, on the reverse strand, counting down.
GGTCATATCGAGTATGGATGCTATAAATACAGAGTCGCATGCAACATTTCAAGCCTCTCGAATTCAACACACAAACTGTACTGTGCAAACCCTCGCTCTACGCGAAACCTCTCAAACATCTTGAGATTTTTTATTTTCTTTTTCGCCAACACATCTTCAGTTTGGATAAACAGTACTATGAAGGCAACCGGCGACATCTTCAGTTTGGATAAGCAGTACTGTTGCCGTAAAATCAGCCGACCCCGGAGCACCTTCAGTTTGGATAAATAACACTACGTCGAGGCCGATTGGTTACCTATCCAAGTCTCAGCCAAGAAGGATTTTCGAGTTCTTGTTGGCAGAGGTCATCTCATTAGCCTTTTCGGCGAAGTGAGGTGTTACAGATTATTGGGCTCGGCACATTGAAAACCGAGTTGTTTATGATTGGATATTCACAAGTAAGTTTTAGAGTTCAGCATTCTGACGGCCTAACGACGTTCACTATCAAGACATACATCTCTTTTGAGTACTTGTGTCCGTATAGTTTGATGTCAGTTCTGCGTGCTTATACTCTCATAAATATAATCATTGCAACCGAACCCAGCACCGACGATCTGTGAACTTCGTAAGACTAGCAGCCTTGTCTTCAGACTCTCGAACCCAAAGGCCGAAACGTGTTCCTTCCTCGACCGCAGTCGCAAGATCAAGAAGTCAGCAGCGCACTCAACACAACATCAACACATTTTACTCCTCAGCCGACAAGTTGGCAAACCCCGCATCAATCGAATGACGTAGTTAGCTTATTAATTACTCGGCCTATGCGCCACGTAGGCTTTGTAGTTTTTAGGGTCAACATGATGTCAACCCAAATTGATTTTAGCCCCAATTCGCTCATGCACATGTTACCAATCCCACTTCATACTATATGAGTTATGTATAAGTTATGGAATGACTATATACTAGAAGTTTATTGTCGGTTTTCATATGGATAATGAATTATAATGTTACTTTTTTATATTTCTTTTGGTTGAAGCTTTGTATACGTCATGTAGTTTAATTTCAACTTTGCATTGTTGAAATATAGTCTCCAAGTTGGTTGTTTAACTTTTGTGTACATGACGATGTGTACATGGAACTTTAATTAACTAATATTGATGTTGTTTGGTTTGAAATTTGAAAAGTTATGCTTATAAGATTGAACATGATAAAGTTGGTTGAACCCAAACCTAGACCCAATCCGAATAAGTCCGAACTCAACTCAAATTTGAATTTTGAAGGTTGGGATTAAAATTGTGTTGACGATCGATCCAACCTGCCAATCCGCGGAGTTGCCCTCCTAATGGTTTGTCAAAGGCTGATCGTGTAAGTGGTTTGAACAAATGCTTGCATTATTAGATCAGTTGATTACCTTCATGCAGACGGAAGCGAACATTTGAGTTTGGCTTATACAATGGGGTAATTTAAGTAAACCAACCGACAAAGAAAATGGATACACGCGGACATGATAAAGCAAAAGTCTATAAAGACGAAACATTAGTCAGCGCTCAGATTCTTTTTCTTTTTATAAATTTTTAATTATGACAGAAATACAAGTGGTACATTACGTATTTATATAAGTGATGAAATTTTTTACTTTTTAAGTTATTAATCTTTTAACACATAAATCTCATTATTTATATAATAATACATTATATATCATCTCATATGACGATCATACTGAAAAATCTTCCATCTCTTTCACTTTGCCTATTATTTCCTCTATTAATTGTATAAAACAAATATTTCGTATTTTGAATTGTCAAGGAACAGGTGGATAAGTTGGTGGAAGTTGATATTGATTAAACGACTTGTGTTTTGACAACAAATATGTCTGGTAATTGTCGTGAAAGTTGACAATATGATCCATCATGGAGCAATAGTAGATGGGACCCATTACGCATTAGGGTTGGGGGCCCCAGCTCCTACTCGTAGAATTTGTGGCCTAGCATTTTTTATGCTCTGCCTCACTGAGTGGCCTCCTACAGTCCTACTACATCTGGGCCGTCAAAATACATTTAAAATTTGATCATCGTCATTAATTAAATTATTAAACAACACCATGTTTTACGTCTTGATTACGTCATTTTTACATCAATTGAACACTGATAACCTTTAAAAAATTTATTGTGAATGTAATTATGGTATTTACTCACACAAAATTAATCACATTGTCGATCAATTTATTAAAAGTATAACTTATAGATAATATGGAGAACATAACTGTATTAGGAGAAAAGAGAGTTGATCAAGAATTTAGTTAATTTTCTGCATCTAAACACCGTACATATTCAACACCCACTACACGAAATTCATGTTTAAGATTTCAGATTTAAGTTGCAAGGCAAATGAATAATGTGAATATGATTATAAGAGAAATGCTAGTAGTACTATCTCAAAAGTGAAACTCTCTATAGATTTTTTGTAATATTTATAACACAACGTTTTATAATGTTGGCACGAGATTTAAAGTTAACTTTGACAAAGAGTTCATAAAGAGTCGCCGTTCTGAGAGAATCCCTTAGCATTCCTCCGTCTATATTTAAGGAAGTAAAACGCTAAGGAGACTCTCTTAAGTAAAGCCGGATTCTTCATGGAGTCTCTGCCACCTCATATTTTTTGCATAATATTTTATATTATTAGCACGTGAATTGTGCAAAATATATGAAGTGGAGAAGAATCGCAATTTTGAGAAAGTATTCTTAACAGAAAACTAGATAACAAATTAAGATTATCCATCAACATCCCGAGTCCCAACCCCAATTTCAGGATTCAACATCATTCCAACCAGAAAAGGGAGGAGAGAAAGCAAGCAACATCCATAAGGAGTTAATAAAGGGAAATGTTATTGACATTTTAAAAATCTCATTTTACACTAATCACAAGTGTATTTTTCTTTCCAAATATAAAAAAATTTGAAGTGTAAAATAAGATTTTTGAAGTGCTAATAACAATTACCTTAATAAAAAAGAAAATAAAATTACAATCATTGGATACTCGAGATATATCGAGTTGCCGTCGTCCTCGTGAGGAAAAACCAATAAAGCGCCATGTGTCCCTTGACTGTCCAGTGATTGGTGGACAGGAAGCGGCGCGTGAGGCCTCGATAGTCCATTTCATCTAGCACGGCGTTGGTTTCCACTCCCCCATCCCCCGATTTAGCCGTTTCCGGTCAAATACGGCGCCATATTGGACCAGAAAGCAGCGTCCAACCGAGCCAACACCCACGCTTCCGCATTGGATCCCTCGTAGGCTCATAGATCACAGGCATGTAAAAGCCAAAATAAACAAAGGAAAAAGAGTTACCTTTCTTCTTTTTTTTAACTATGGTTAATGGATGCCACGTAACACTGCCCACCAAAAACTCAACGGTGATAATGCATGTGTCTTTTTGTACTAATTTGTGCGTTAAATATTGTGACACGTTTTATAATTATTTTTTGTTATAGTAATTAATTAAGCATCAATTTAATTTAGAGAGTTTTAACGGAATCTCACATTTTCATCTACTGATACTATTTAATACATTTTTATTTGTCATTTTTTATTAAAATTAAAGTTTTTTTTTATTTTTATTTTTTATTTTTTACTTTTTATTAGTTTTCCTTTTACTTTAATGTACAAACTTGATTGTTGTCACATTATTTCTTGCACAAATTCAATGTAAAATTTTGATGCGTCTAATATTATTCAATGAATTAGAGTATTTTTGTTATTTTAATTCATACTTAATAGAAATTTTTTATGAAATGATCCAAATAAATGATAATGAACAAATTCAGTCACCACTTTTATTAATTTCAAATATCAAGATCAAAGTACGGAATTATATCTATCTCATAAACTATTTTAGCTAAAATACTGTTTATCAATGTGTAGTGATTAAGAAGAGAGATTGGCCAAAATTAAAATTTAAAGGACAAGTAACAATAAACTGTAAGTTCTTGATGTGTTTTTGTAAGATTTGGATGAATTCTCTTTCTCATGCATCATCATATCATGTAGTAAAATATAAATGTTTTAATATTTTAATAGAACTGGATTCAATTATACATGCAATATTAGCATTTTCTATGAATTTATCATCTTGGATTCTTAGGCTTGGAAGAATGATTGGCTTGATTATAAATCCCATCTTAAAAATATATTTACTTTACTTGGCCTTCCCCTTTCTTTTGTGGGGCCATATATGTATTCGTTTGTCTTGTCTTGGATTGAATTGTCATCTTTGATATGATGTATCATTGGAGGATACTCGAACATGAGTCGCATCAAGTGTCATAATAAAATTGATAGCATTTTTAATGTTTAGTCGTAAATTAATTGTATTATAACATTTATTTATCTTTGAAACAAAAAAATAATTGGATACTAACGGGAGCAATTTGTGTGAAATTAGTTCACTGCCATTGTGTGGTTTCATCCAGAACATGATGTAACACTAAGTACTGGTTTGGAACTGATGTGCTTTTATAAAAAGTGAGTATAAAAAAAAACTGAACTCAAAAGCATGTTTGGTAAAAACTTAAAAACAACTTATTTTCATAGGTTTTGGTGAAAAGAAAGCTGAAAATGTGAAGTAGTAAAAATGAGTTTATTCTCAAAGCACACTAAAAACAATTTTTTTTTCAAAACACAACAATACCAAACCAGCCCTAACCTATTTCCATATAAGTCATACTTCAGGCTAATTGGCACCGCTCAAAACCCTTGGTCCAAGGATCGTCTGCCCTTCCACTTCCGGTGCCCTTCTGTACCATCCTGTTTGTATGGTCACGGTTAAGCCACGTCAACATTTTATATTACTATTCATTTTTGTCTTATTATCACTATAAAAAAAATATAAAATATTAATGTGACTTAACTGTAACCACACAAAACGGGAAGACACCGAAAATAGGAGGACAGACAATCCTTGTCCGGTCTTTGGATTCGTATAAACTCACCTAGCAACCAGTAATTAGTTTTTCTCCGGAAAATAAGAAATGATTTCAGAAAGCCTTAAAATAACAAATAATAAAATTAGAGGGTAAAAAATAAAAATTAAAAAATTAAAAAAAAAGGTATGAAACAAGTTATTATGAAACGCGAAGAATATATGTAAAGCTATAAAAGTTCAAGATGAACATTTAAATCTGAGAACTAGCTCATAGTAGGGATGACAATTCTAACCGTTAAACCCGATAACCGTGAATAATTGCCTGAATGGATTGGATTTGGATATGAAAATTCGGGTATGGTTTGGATATGGGGAAAAACCGTTAAGTTTATTCGATTATGGTTTTGGATATGGTTATAGAGGTACCTAATCCATATCCGTACCCGAATCCGATCGGAATATTATATATATATATTTGATATATATTATAATTTATTCAATTATGTCCTTCGAAGTCTTGGAATCATGCCCACAACGTATTCAATTATTCATATCCCTATAGTACTAATTCATTATATATGCATCAAACCCTATACTATCTTTATTATGCACTAAACATCATACATGGGGCATACCAACAACCTTATCAATTCAATACTCTTATTGTTATACTCAACCCAATTAATTCATTGAATCATTTTATATATCAATTATCAAATGTTCCAAGGTTATCAGATTCATCTCTCTTCAAAAGTCTCACTGTCAAGAAATTGGTGCATGTTGTAAGCTCAATAGGTAATCTTTCATTCTTTTTCATGTTATTTGATTCATGCAAATTATCAATTAGCGTCAGTTTTTCAGTTTATTACATATGTTATGAGCCCATAGAATTATGCAAAATTAAATCAATAATTGTCTTCTTGTTTGTTGTCATATATTTAGTTTACATGTTTTATCTTCCCTTCATATTTGTTTATGTCCTCTTTTTCTTTTTTATTGGACCAATTTATCATATTGGCTTATCATGAACAACTTCAAATATATATTGTTATGTTTTTTGTAATTGGATGTGGCTATTTAATGGCAAAATTAGTATCTACTAAAATTTATAGTGTGTCAATTGGATGAATATAATTTTTTAATTTTTTTTTGACGAAGATGGATATAACCGATAACCGATTGAAAATCCGTTACCTAGTGGATATGGTTATGGATAATCCCCGATGGTTATTTTGCGGTTATGGGTATGGTTAATTTTCATGGTTATAGGGATGAATATAACATTTCTATCCCCAAACCGAACCGTTGTCATCCCTAGCTCATAGTCACCTATAGCATTTCAGCACGCAAGTTGTTGATGGAACAAGTAGGAAAAGATACAAAAAGAGGGAAAAGGATCTTGTCGGATCTTTTTTTTGGGGATCTTGAGAATTTAGTGATAGTGATCATTAATCGTACATCGTACGATCATAAATTATTTCAAAATTTAAAATTTAAAATTAAATATAGGTAGTACCTAACGAAAACTGATACAATGGATGATTATCATCATGGAATTCTCAAGATTCTCAGAAAAAAAGATTAGGCGACAATCCTTTTCGCAAAAAGAGATAAAAAGACAAGAAATCACCAGCTTTCGTGATTTCAGAGAGAGGAGAAAACCCTATTATATCAGAAATTTAAAATATTAGGATTTTCCTTCTCTTTTTTTTCTTTTTTTGATAAAAACTAATGAAAATAATTTAAAAACATTGAGTTTTAATCATAAAGATAAAATAAAGGGTAAAATAAATAATACTATAATTAACTTTTTAGTATAAAGATATGATATTTCGTTAAAATGAATAATACTGAAAACTTTTTGTTAAAGTTCTATTTTTCTATCCCACCAAAGCCGATAACTTCCTGTCATTTCTATTTTCCCCCCTTACTCCTTGCTCTGTACTACTTTCCCTCACACAACCGGCCTAATTATTCATAGAACAGGCTAAAGCAGGGAAAGTTAAGGAAAGTGACGAAAAGGCATGAAATCATTGGCCTCGATGGTTTTCGGAAGAGGAGAATAACCCATTATATCGTAAATAGTAAGTTTTCTCTTCTTCTTAACCCACACAAGCCGATAACTCCATGCCATTTCTGTCTTTCCCCTTACTCCATTCTCTCTATTTTACTACCCACTTTTTTTCTAGAGTAATTCTATTCATAATATGTTTTTATACCATATTTCTATACAATCTTAGGTGACATCTGATGTGAACAGCCACATCGTTTAAAAAATACGGTACAAAAATATGGTATGAATAACATTTCTTTTTTTCCTAAGCATGAAAAGTTAGTGAAAGAGACGGAAGGGCAAGAAGTCATTGGCCTGAGCGGTTACGGAGAGGAGGAGGAGAGACATGGAGTTATTTGGTTTAGTGAATTGAGAAGAAAAAACAATCCATGTTTCTCCATCATTTTCCCCACTATATATATTTAAAAGCAATGAATGTCGCATTTAGTGTATTTGAATGTATTTGAATGCATGCATTCAAATACACTAAATGCGACCTTCATTGCTTTTGAATTCAAGATCAAAATCTCACCCACCCTCTGCCTGGGAAGATTGTGGGAGATGTGGAGTCTCGACTCTTCTCTCTTACTAATTTACCAGAGCCTGGGCTTTCTGTTTTAAAAATAACAAAACATAGGCCCATATACTGTTGGTATTAGGGAGAAGCAGACTATATTTCTCTCTTTTTTTATGGAAATAAAATCATTTAGTACTATATAAAATATTTTCCAGGTATGATTTTTAATGGTCAAATGGTTTTGGCCATTTGTTATCGAACGTTTTTGACATAAGGCTATCGATCCCCCTGCTTCTTTTGGGTCCCGCCCTCCGGACCTGGTTTTATATGGCGTTTTCTTTACGTTCTACTTGATATGATTCGAAAATGTTTCTCATTTTTGTGCTCGATTGACAAAAGAAAAAAAGAAAACAAAAGTAAATGGGTAAAACGCAACACGATACGACACCACATATTGTCAAATTTATAACTAGGCATGATAACATGTTCATTTGACTTAAGCAGAATCTCACCTAACAATATGACGAGTCATATTGTTAGCTATGAAGATTTTATGAAATCCACTGTCTGCTAAAGCCCATAATCTCATGGAATTGGAAATTTTTTAGGGGTAAACTGCCAATTTGCCCTTTGAACTATCACTCAACTTTCGATTTTTCCCTTGAACTTTTTAATTGGAAAATTAAGGACTTAAACTAATTTTTTTGGCCAATTTCCCCCTACCGTTAGTTTTTCATCGATTTTATCCAAATTAACGTTAACTCTTATCATGTGCACATTACGTAACTCTCCTTTGTGGACAAAAGTGTCACTTTACTAGACCTTTAAACACAAAATTTATAGAATCACACATATTTGCATAGGTTTATATTTTAGAAATCTAAGGTTTTCAATTATTTTAAATAATGAAGCGACCAAACTACCCACACTTGTTATACACATGCTTCCATTTAACAGAAATTTGGATGGAATGAATGAAGATTAACAGCAGGGGGTAAATCGGCCAAAAAAATTAGTTTAAGTCCTTAATTTTCCAATTAAAAAGTTCAGGGAGGAAATTGAAAGTAAGGTGATAGTTCAAGAGGCATATCGGCAGTTTACTCAAATTTTTAGTGTATCCGTAAACTGATGCAAAAATATCAAAAATCATAATATAATTAGTTAACATCTTTTATTTCAAGTTTCTAATTAATTATATTATTAATCTATGCAACCTCACCGAATAACAATAACTAAGGAAAAAAAATGGTTTTGCGGTGTGGTGGAGGATCTTTTAGGGTCAAATTCAATGTCAATTTCACTCACAAATAAGTAGTTTTATTATAAATAAATAAAAAAAGAATTAATGAAAATAGTTAGAAAACTTTGAGTTTTAACGATAATGATAAAATAAAAGATAAAGTTAATAGTACAAGAATTGACTTTTTAGTATAAAAATATATTTTTTCATTAAAATAAATAATACTACGAATTTTTCGTTAAAACTTCGTAAATATAAAAAGAAAATAGTCAAGGCAGACACAAGCCAAACTTTACACTTACCATTACAAAGGTTAACTTATTTAAAATGGTAATGTAGAAGCTTTACATCGTCACAATAATATTAAACAATGTGGAATCATAACTTACAAGGACATCAGCGACTTGATTACTTTCTTTAAAAACGTGAGAAGACTGAAAATGCATTTGGGACTTGATTTGCAAGGTTATCGTGTTATTGCACATTTTTTTTGTTTTTTATGCTGAAAATACTGTTCAGTATATTAAAATGTCGTAACATTAGTAATTGAAAATTTAGAAAATATTGAATCACTTAAATTATTGTATCAAATCACTTTTCACATCAGTATTTCACTTTCACTTGCCCTGCCTGTTTTCAAAAGGTTACAGACAAATTCATTGGAATTGCCACAAACAGGCGTGCTTTGTACGCCACCAGACTTTTTTTTTAATATTTCATTGGCCTTTAGACCTTTCCTGAGTCCGAAGATATTTGATTCGAATTCTTGAATTCTTTTGATTCCCAAAACAAAACGTAATACGAAATGGAATAGGATCCTTTTTGTGTAGATCGAAAAAATCAAATCGTGTTCGTTAATTCGATATCTTCTTATTAAAAATTATTTTAAAATTTTAATTTGAAATTAAATATAAATAATATTTAATAAAAATTAATTGCATGATACGTGTAAAATATACATGATTAATTAATTCTCGAATCTTCACAATAACAACCCGGAGAAGATCCTTGTCCATACGAAATATTCATTTATCAAAAACATAAAAGGTTCGAGTATAATAAAGAAAATAGTACAAGTGACTTGTCCCTTAAGGAATTAGATCGTTCTGGACTTTAGTGTCCATAACTTAAGAATCAATTCATTAATTGGTGTGAAAAAAATGAAAGTGGTTGATTTTGTGTGATGGGCCAAGATAATGAGTTAACGAGGATCGTTAGATTGAATTTGTGCGGTTCAGATGAATTGATACTTATACTCTGGACACTAAGATCAAGAGCAGATCCAATTCCGTACCTTAATTAACTAAGAGTATCCACCGTAACATACATCTAAGAGTATTCGCCATCATCTAACTCGTAAAAAATTATTGACCATTAATGAGGACATGTTCATCTTTAAACTATTTTTCCTCTCTAATATTTGTTTTCTGTTCAAATCCCCTCTTTGTGCTTCAGTTTCTTTAGTTTAATATAAATTATTGGGTAATACAAAACTACCTCAACTATTAGGTTATTAACAGTTCTATAACTCATCTTTAAAAAGTATCAATGTCATAACTCATCTATGAATTTGTTAAAATTTCATATATTCCGTCAGTTGTCTGTCAATTCCTCTATTAAAGTACTGACATGACATAAGACGGAATCCACTTTATATTAAAAAAATTAATTAAAAAAAAAAAAAAAAAAAAACGAAACTCAAATCCCATCACCCCCACCCCCAAAACCCCATCATCTTCATCTTCTCGTCCACCCTCCCCTCCCCCCTCCCCCTTAAAAACCTTCCTTCCAAATCTAGAACCCCACCCCCACCTCCCCCACAATCCCTCCTTTCTCTCTTCCAAGCCTCCCACCCACCTCCCTCTCCTCCACTCTCTTCACCTTCCCTCCCATTCAAAAGCTAACAAAAAAAAAAAAAAACGAGTTGAGGTGGTCCGGGGAAGGAAGGGTTGGTTGAGGTGTGACGATCTGGACAATCTAGATTCAAATTTGTTTCTGATTTTTTTTTTTTTTTGTTAGATTTTGAATGGGAGGGAAGATGAAGAGAGTGGAGGAAAGGGAGGCGGGTGGAAGGCTCGGGAGGGAGAAAGGGGTGGGGGTTGTGGGGGTGCGGTTCTAGGTTTGGAGGGAAGGTTTTTTTTTTGGGGGGGGGGGTGTTGATGGAGGGGGTGATGGGATTTGGGTTTTGTTTTTTTTTTTTGTAATAATTAATATATAAAATGGGTTCGCCTCATGTCATGTTCGTATTTAACAGAAGAATTGACAAATAACTGATATAACGTATGAAACTGTTAATGATCAATAGTGAAAATGGTTATGTGTAATTTATCTTAAATTATTTTAATCACATAGTATTAAGATCTAATAATATTCTTTTTTATTTATTGTTAGTAAGAGATTTAGGTTCGATACTCTTCAAAACTAGACTTAAATTACATTATTACTAGTTAATCATAAAACTTAACTTACTATCTACTTAATTAATGTATATAATATCATTTTGTTAAAATCAAAAAATATAATTATCCTATTAGTTGTGTAAAAAAAACAAAAGAGAAATTGATACTTTCCGGGAGGAAAATCTGGGGGCTGGTCCAGTTCCAACCAGAAAAGTCTTTTAATTTATTTGATCTTCAAGCAAAATGGTCTTTGCTTCTTGCTGTATCTGCACTAGATGGACTTACTAATTAATTACTCTAACTGGAATTAAATTATATAACAAAAGAGTTCAAACGACTCCTCGTATTGCCAATTGAATTCTATAACAGAACCTCAACTTTATTCATCGTATCAGATTGATCAGGAAGCTGCAAACGTCTTGTAGATTTCTTGAAAAGAGATTCAACACAAATTTTTTAGCATAAGATAATTGGAGAACGTAACACAGAAATATAATTAAGAAGCTGCAAAGAGACTAAATTCTCACTGATAAAGTTACCATACCTTCCAGCTTCTAAATTAATAGATAAATTAGAAAATTGTAAACAAGGCATAAGATCAGAAAATGGGCAAATTAAAGTAACAATTAACCAAAAACAGAACACGCAAAAATAGCGTTCTACCAAAAAACACAGATTAAAATTATTCTGATAAAATTATTATACATTTTATGAAACTCATCTCTTTCGCCTTACTCCGTAAATTATCTCTTTTCGCTCCCGCTTCCTCTCTCAACTTAAAAAAACAAAGAAACGATTTGCTAGTATGTAAGTTAAAATACGCAAGAGGGGAAAGGGAAAGGGAGAAACTTTAGCAAATTGAAGGAATGGGAGGGATAGGAAAGAAATTCTCTCTTGAATTTGGAAAATAGAAGAGAAGTTTCTTCTTTCCTACCCTTCCATTCCAACAACTTCCCTTAAAGCCTTCCTATCCCACCCGTCTTTCTCACTGGAATTATGTGGATTTTGTTCACCTCCTTCTGTTTATATACGCAGGGAATGGTTGTGAGGAAGAAATGTGAAGCTTCCTTTTTTACCCTTTACCATGCTGCTACCCACCAAACCCTAATCTTTTTATTTTTGAGAGATTATATTCCCATTTCCCTCACCTTTTTATTTTTTAATACTCTACACATCGTTAACACTTAATAAAAAATATTAAAATTTCAAAAAACGTAGAAAAAGTAATTTAAAATGTGAATATAATCTCTTTTATTTTTTTAATGTGAAAATTAACCTTTTCAAATGTCCAGTTCATCTTTTCCAACTTGACTAATAAACAAATGTAGATGGCATCGCAATCCTGTTTGTACATTATGGTCTGGTTCGGTTTCCAACTTGATTAGTAACAAAGCGCCACATGGATTGTTAAATTTGAACATCACGTTTAAAATTTGTTATCTCATTTGGAGATACTTTAACGTTATTATTTGATAAATGATGAGTTTCTCAATATATGTACTCATTCTTAAAGTCCTAGTATCATTTTGTTAACAATTAATATTATCTATATTAAGGGGAAGGGAAGTAAGCTAGGCTTTACAATAAGCTTTCGAATTCACTTTTGGTAAAAATCAAACTTGTGACCTCTCATTTACCAGTGAAAGAAATATTACTAGACTGCAATACCAAGCGGTATCCACTAGTGCGTATATTATATGTATTATTTGCTTAAATCCTAAAGGTATCAAATGTATACTCATTTTGATCTCTCGAATTTTGAAAATTGTCCAAATATAATTCAAACGGAAAAATTATGTACTTTTGACACTCAATGAGTGTTTAATATTTTAAATACTCATTAGTATGTTACTAGTAGCATATTATATATTTTCATGTGCTTAAGTTTTAAAAAGTGTCAAACGCAGGCGATTCGATTTCATAAATGTAACAATTGGCTTGAAGCCAATAAAAGTTACACTTGTATGAATAAAGAAAATAAAACGAAATTTTGTTTAAAAATAAAAAAGTCAGGAAATAATAGGTTAGTCATACGATATATTTACTTACCATATAAGGAATTCCCCTTAGCTTCGGCAATTTTACAGTGTTCTGAGTGTTGTGATCGGTGAGCCCGTGATTGCATGTCTTCAACGGACATTTCAGGTGCTACGTGGAGCCCCTGAATCTGTCAACGTGATTGGGATCATTAGTAAACCTTTGATTAACGTGATTTTTGATAGACTAAATTTTACCAACCAAGCACCAATAAATGCTTAAGAGACGGCACAGACACGGACATGGACATGGCACGCGTAGGTTATAAAAGGTCCCACGCGCAGAAGAATTTGGCTAGACATTTGTCTTGTAAATGTCAATGGACCACACGGACACGGCATGGGTTCACCTTTAAGATGATGGAGAGAAGGTGGTGGGACATAAAAAGTAGTGGTTAGTAATGAGCCACTTTTTGGTGCTTCTTGTCACAATATGGCCACACGGAAAAAGATTCCTTCAATTCAGAGTTCGAGCGTTACGAACAATAAATTTTCTTTCTCAAACAATTCATCTCTCACCAAGTATAAGAATTCGTCTTAATATGTTCTTATAATTACTTAAAACGTTTTTAGAAAAATTATTTTTAAGTTTCAAAAGTATTTAAAGTGGTTTTGCAAGAAATATCAGTTATGTGTTTCGTGCAGAAATATTAATTATGTGCTTCTTCCATAAATCATTTTAAATATTTTTTCAAGATTTACTTCCATTTTTAAAAATTAATTCCAAAAATATTTTCACCAAAAACGATTTCAGTTATATTAAAAGTACATTCAAACGAGCTTTAAACGTTAAGAAGACTCTTAAAGTGAAACTTTTTTTTAACTCTTCGTCATTTTATGTTTTTAACTTAATTATAATGCTAATATTACAAAATAATATACAAAAAATATAAGATAGTAGAATCCATTGAGAGTTTTATTTTAAAAGAGTCTATTTAACATTTCCCATCGATTAATGGCATTTTCCTTGTAAATGTCAAACGGACCCCACGGCATGGGTTCACTTTTAAGAAGATAGAGCGAAAGGTGGAGGTGGAGACACGAGAAATCTAGCGGCTAGCAATGGGAAAGGGATCATCTTCCTTATAATTCATCAAAATTAGGGGATCTATGCTATTCACGGCTACAAATAAAGACTCATTTTATAAGTTATAATAATTTCAGTCGGTTGATAAATTTTTATCAGCACGAATCTCTTGATTTGGTGGATTAAGAGGAAGGGATCCGGAGAGTTCAAGCATTACAGACAATAAATTGTCATTTGCTTATGATACACCTAAACTCTATCTATTATTATAGAGCAAAAATTTTCATTGTGACCAAAACACGAATAGTACATGATGTGTTTTTATATAAATAGTGAGAAATTTTGATTTTCAATTTATTAATTTTTTAACGCACATATTTTATTATTTGTATAACAATACGCAATGTACCATTCTGTGTTACAGTTACATTGAAAAAATTTCTTCATTATAGAGAGAAAATAGTAAACTTTTTATTTAAGTCTTCAATTGCGTCTATAATTCAAACTATCCTTTCTCTTAATAGAAATTAAAAGAGAAATATCGTTTATCATTTTGAAAAAAATAGTAATCATTTACTAACAAGTAAATAGAAAGAAAAAAAAAAGAAAAAAATAGCTTCTTAAATGTTAGTGGCATAGGAAAACTTTGCCTAAAGTTACTCTCTTTTGTTTGCTTGTACTTGGAAAATTTGTTTTGGTTCACATTTTAAGCTAAGACAAAACACGCAATGACAAAAAGAAAAAAAAAAAAAACTAATAAAAAAGGATTTCAAATCTGTATTTTAATAAAAAATCATACACAGACTTTATTTAATGTTAAGAACAAAAACATAAAAAAAAAAAAAAAAAAAATCACGCTGTGCGCGTCTCCCCCACCCACCCACCCCCCAAAAACTCCATCAAACAACTTCGCTTCTAACCAACTACTACCCCTCAGCTTAGACAGTTCTTTCTTTTGCATCATTCTATTCACAACCGCAGCAGCTCTCCCACCTTGCAAGTTTCCTTCACGGCCCGTTCCCTTCACAGACCACGAAATACAAAGCTTGGCGGGAAGATCAAGCACACCACAGCATGAACATCAACCTGGGCACTACCACCAAGCTTCACAAACTCATCCTTTTGTTCTTGCTATAAAATGCGCTTTCGTTTCGGCTTTACCATTTTTCATAGTATCCTACAAAAATATAACAGCATAAACAAATCCAAATCAACAGAAATGCGGAGTGTCATACTAAGTGCTGAGATATACCCGCAAACGTGTACCCAAGGGAGAGTGGAGGAGGAGCGCATGACATGTTCGCAGAAGGTGGACTTGCCGGTTCCAGGCGCACCCACCAATATTACTACGACAGGCTTTCCTTGCTTTTCTTACCCTGTCAAAAGCGCATACTGATTTTGTTATCACCGAAGGTGACGACGACCCAGGATAATATCCATGTCCATGTTTTGGAAGGCTCTGCGTGGCACGTTTGAATTAGTAGTATAATAAGTTAATTAGTAGTATAATAAGTTTATCCTAAGTTTTTATAACTAGTACAGTAAATTTCATAAACAGTACCATATGTTTCATAAAAAATGTAAAAGTTTCATAAACAGTGTGAAACGTATGCGTCAGCACATCAGATTTTTTTTTAATATTAAAATTTGGTCTTTTCATAAAAATTTAAGTTCTTTTGTTATTTTTATTAAAATTTAAGAATTTTTCATTAACATTTAAATATTTTTCATTAAATAAAATTATACCATCATTTTTTATTAAAATAAACTTGATCCAAACCCTTTCCAAGAAAGTTCCAAACAGAAAAAAAAATAGTATTAGGTAACATTGAAAGAAGTACAAAACTTAAAATAACCAGTCTAGCATTAGAAAATTCAGATCAGTCATTAGAAAGCGTTTGAACTTATTAAGAAGCTCCGCAAGCTCATGAAGATTCATTTAGCAATTTAAATCCAATTCGGCAAGCCTATCAGCCGTAAAGTTAAGCTTTAATACTGCAAATTACAACTTTAGTTCTCCATGAACAAATTTCTACACTCCGAGAGAAAACCGTAGAGAAGATGACTAAATCCACAAAATGGGCAAATCAAAGTGACTAATAACCAAAAGCATAACGAACAAAGATGAAATAGAATTTTCTCCCATTCTAATTTCTATCCTCTTTCTTCCCCTTCTATTTGAAGAGTTACGTTTAAGTCACCTTAATATTTTGTGTTAATTTTTTAATTAGCAAAATAACACAAAAAACAATCTATATTTGAAGGGTTACGTTTAAATCACGTTAATATTTTGTGTTAATTTTTTAATTAGCAGAATAACACAAAAAACAATCTGTGAGAGAGAGGGTAGGAAAATGATGAGAATAAGAGGGAACATAATCCTATCTGCAAAAGACATACATTAACGAAGGAAGACAAACAATAAAAAAGAAAATGAGATCACATCAGACAAGTTCAGAGCAGAAGGAGAAGCTGATGGAGGATAAGCAGGGTAAAGAGAAACAGATGCAGAGGGTCATTACAATAAGCAGTTTTGGGGATAGCTCTTGAAATAATTTCGTGTTCTTCCCAAAATCCCTGTTCTTACAGATTTATGCAACTCATCTCCTTCCCCGTACTCCATAATTTTCTCTTTTCACTCCGCTTCCTCCCTCAACCAAACAAACGATTTGCTGGTATGTGTGTTAAAATCCGCAAGAGGGGAAAGGAAAAGAGAGAAACTTTAGGAAATTGAAGGAATGGGAGGGTTAGGAAAGAAATTCGATCTTTAGGATTTGAGACCAAAAAGAGAAGTTGCTTCTTTCCTACCCTTCCACTCCATAAACCTCCTCAAAGCCTTCCTATTCCACCCCTCTTTTTCCATGTCTTTAAGGTTCTCCGATGCTGCACACCCCTCCTTTATATATGGGAATTGGGACGTAGAAGAAGGGCCAAGGCTATTTTTCGTTTCCTTTTTTGCCCTTTCTTCTGTTACTACCCTGCCCTAACCCTACCTACCTCTCAATTTAACCTTTTAAGTTTTTTTATTTTTTATTTTTTTATGTGAATATTAGCTTTTTGAACTTTCTCTTTTCGTTTCCATCTTTCCTTTTTTCCAACTTGACTAATTATGGATGTGTATGGCTCTTTATCTAACGTCAAAAGAGAATCATATCTGTACAGGATAATGCTATATTTATAATTTATTTATTCATCATTTATATTAGGTACCACCTACTAACATATGTAAATTCCATTTTTATCACAGAAGTAAAATAAGTGATAGTACGAATAACATTTTTGATCTATGCATCTTAGTTTGATTAATATCAACTTTTTTTTCTCTTAACAACTGATAATTTAACTAAAGTTATTTATAATAGAAAATAATACATGATGAGTTTGATGATAGGAATAACATTTTTGATCCATGCATCTTAGTTTGATTCATATCAATTTTTTTTCTCTTAACAACTGATAATTTAACTAAGGTTATTTATAATAAAAAATAATACATGATGAGTTTGATAATAGAACTAAGTGTAACTTGTAGAAGTAGAACTAATGTGGAGACATAAAATGGCTTGCTTTCTCATTTAGTGGAATCATATTTATCGTGACGCAAATTTTGTGTCGAATGCCATTACCTTTTTAGAATATAGTTGCAACAATCTGTATATTTAGGATGGCTGTATTCTCTATCAAGCTAAAACTGCTCTGTTATATGGCTCAAGCCTCGGGAGTGCACCCGAGACTACTCCCTTTATTAAATTTCCTTTTAACCTAAAAAAAAAACCAAAATACAGGACACTTTGCAGGTAAGGCGTGAGGTGTCTTTGGTAAATTCGCAATAAGATATAACTGACAATAAAAAGGTTTTTGGGATAAGGGACATTGAACGAAAGGTTACGATTTGGATTGGAATTGGAATCCAAGGCGGATGCTTTGGTATTATTCTCCCTCCACCAAATTATAATAATAAATGGTCTATAAAAAACCAAGCACATATTAAAAAAATAAAAAGCTCACGAGAAATTGTGAATTTTAATTTACCAGGATGCGTCGAGACTATGAACAAAGCACATTTCTCGCGTGCAACAAAAACAATTGTTCACTTACGTATTTACCCATAAATATGGGTAGGTTTAGTTTCAACCTGTTCGATTCAAACTTGTTTAATTTTTGTTTGATTCAATTTATTTTCGATTTTATTTTTTCCTGTTCGATTTCAACTTTTTCCTTTTGGTTCAGGTATATACATTTAATTTATGGACCTAAGAATGCAATTATGCTTGCCTTTTCAGGGATTACATGCATGAAAATGTGATAAAATTTCAGTGTGAAAAGGAAGTAGAAGATATTCTTAGCTTTTTACTTATTGATCTTCCATGTCTAGGTTTTACAGTACATCAAATCTTGAATGCTGTCTCTTTTGCCTTCAATAATTCTTTGTATAGTCCTTTGATTATGGGTGCAATGATTTTGATGGGTGTCATGGTGTCCTCCACCATGTGATGTACCTGGTTATCCAAGAATGGAGAATCCATGATCTATGAGCATGCTGCTCTGGCTACCAAAAATATTTGAAATAGGAAAATTGGCAAAGGTATCCGGAATAGAAAATTTGGTAATTAATTACACACACACACATACATACATACATACATATATCAGTTCGGTTTGATCTAGTTCAATTTCTAAATCACTAAAATCGAAATCAAACCAAGCAATTTACAAAAAAAAAGAAAAAGCGTATGATAAGGTCCCAAGAGACATTCTTTCGAGGATTTTAGAGACAAAATGAGTATGAGTAGCATATATCTAAGCTATAAAGGATATGTATGATGGAGTAAGGATTGCCGTAAAAACTCATGAAGAACAATCAAAAGCTTCTCGATAACTGTAGGGTTACATCAAGGCTTCCTTTTTGCATTGGTAATAGATGAGTTAACGGGACATATTCAAGATAATATTCCTTGGTGTATGCTTTTCGCAGACGATATAGTGTTGATAAATGAAACTTAGGAATAAGTAAATGCGAAGCTTAACCTTTGGAGAAAAGTGTTGGAATTTAAAGGTCTTCGCTTAAGTCGGTCAAAGACAGAGTATATGGAGTGCAAGTTCAGTGCAAACAGAGGCTCGAATGAGTTAGGGGTGAGGATTGGAGATCAGGAAGTACCAAAGAGTGACCGATTTCGCTACCTAGGATCTATCTTGCAAAAGAACGGAGAGTTGGATGGAGACCTCAACCATATAATATAAGCTGGATAGATGAAGTGGAATAGTGCATCCAGCATGTTGTGTGACCATTGTATGCCACTGAAGCTCAAGGAAATTTTTTATAGGATGACAATAAGGTCAGCAATGCTACATGGCACATAATGTTGAGCGGTGAAGCATCAACACGTACATAAATATGGTATATCAGAAATGAGAATGTTTCGTTGGATGTGTGGGCACACAAGAAATGATAAGATTAAAAATGAGAATATTCGAGGTAAAGTAGAAGGAAATTGAAGGAAAGATGAGAGAATATTGGTTATGATAGTTTGAACATGTAAAACGAAAGCCTACTGACACCTTGGTTAAAAAATGCGATTACGAGACATAGGTTCAGGGGCGAAAGGGTAGAGGAAGACCTAAGAAGATTTTGGAAGGGACTCTAAGAAAATATTTAGAGTATGTGGATTTAACAAAAGATGTGACACAAAATCGAGAGCAATGGCGTTTTAGGATTCATACAGCTGACTTCACTTAATAGAAAAATGCTTTGTTATTGTTGTTTTGGTTTGGGTTTGATATACGGTTTGCTTTTTTGAAACCACCCAGATAAGTTTGGAGTTCTACAGCAACCATCGCATAATAATAACACAGCGGCTTTTTAGCCAAAATAGTCCCTGAGATTTGCATAACACATCACTTTGGTCCATAAGATTGAAAATCAATAGAAATGGTCCCTGAGATTGTCCACCATCCATTATTTTGGTCATTCTGTTAAAAACTTCGTTAAGTGTCCTGGAGCTTTTGGCCGGAAGTTTAAGCAATTTTCAAAGCTTCGTAATTCAATCATTTCTTAACCAAATTCGACTCATAATATATCAAAATGAAGATAGGAAAGTGTATAACAAGATTATAAATATTTTGAAGCCCAATGGCTGTTGAAGATGACCAGAAAATAGCCTGAAAGGTGACTGGTTTGCGGGAAACTAGGTAAACTTCAAACGTTTATAACTTCTCAATACTCAACGAAATCGAGTGATTTAAAAACGAAAATCACACTTCTCAATAAGAAAAAGATAATGATACCTTCATCGAAGGCTAATTCACCCTGGTTTGGTCAAAAAGGGCTCGAAAGTGGCTAACTTGAGACCAAGACAACAACTTTCAAGCTGTTTTCCGACCAAAGTGCGATGATTTGGCCATCAAGAAAGGTACCATTCTCCGCATCTTGTCGAGAAGTATGATTTTCATTTTTGAATCACTTGATTTCGTTGAGTATTGAAGAAGTTATGAACGTTTAAAGTTTACCTAGTTTCATACGAATTTTCTAATTTTCCCTCGGATCAGTCACATTTTAAGCTATTTTCCGGTCATCTCCGGCAACCATTGGGCTTCCAAATAGGTATAATCTTGTTTGACACTTTCCTATCTTCATTTGATATATTATAGATCGAATTTGGTTAATAAACGATTGAGTTACGAATCTTTGAAAATTGTCCAAACTTTCGGCCAAGAACGGAACTTAACAGAGTTTTTAACGGAAGGACAAAACTAATGGATGTTGGACAATCTCAGGGACCATTTCTATTGATTTTCAATCTCAGAGACCAAAGTGATGTGTTATGCAAATCTTATGAACCATTTTGACTAAAAAGCCTAACGTAGCCTAATTAAAAATGTTTTCCAATCACAAACGTTATTTTAGACCAATTTCTGGAGAAATTTTTAGTTGTGACGGGAACACAACACAAGTGGTATACCATGTGTTTTAATAGGAGTGGTGAGAAATTTTATTTTTTAAGTTATTAACTTTTTAGCATACATATCGCACACTTTATATAATAACATGTAATGTACTATTTCGTGTAACGATTATACTGAAAAATCTCTCTAGTTTTTTATACATAGAAATATCGTTGTTTCTAAATTTCCGATTAGAAAATTTTCTTTTATGGAACTTTAATAAAAAACTTTTGATATTATTCATAATATTTACTTTACCCTTTATTTTATCTTTATCGTTAAAACACAAAATTTTCAACTATCATTTCTTATTTCTGAATAGATATTTTTTGTCCACATAGCACCTATCATCTTGAGATGGTTTTGGGGTGTCCGTCATATTTATTTTACCGTTCCAACCGCTTCAATTCCACAATACTTTAACATCAAACACAGAGCCTGGTCGTGGCTGTAGCCGTAGGTCGGCAAAGGCAATAGAATTTCATGTATTTCTCGATGGCCTTGGAAATTCCATGTCAAAATATTGCTGGATATACAGTTTGCACCATAAACTAAAATATAATGAGAAACAATTTCAGGGAAGTGAAACGAATATGATGTAAATTTAATCAATTTCATTTATGATTGAATCCAACATATTTATAACTAATTAACAGAAAATAAAGGAAAAACAGAGGAAATAGAAAAGGAGAGGGTAAGAGATCTGACGACTTTACCAGCACCCCAAAAAGCATAAAATAGTGAGAATTATTTATTTAGAGAAAGGGTGGGAAAAGGAGGAGGCAGAGGAAATCATGGGACTTAGTGGCATCGGTAGGAGGAGATGGAGGACTCCAGATCATCAGGTTTTCTCACCGAGCAACTAAGTCCAATAACTTCCTCAACCTCTTTCTCCTTTTCCCCTTCTCTCATATCGTATTTTTCATTTCTCCCTTTTTTGTTTTCCTTTCTTCACCAGACGACGAAAACAACGCTCGCCTTACTCCCTCCCATTTATATACACACACAGCGTGACGTAGCCCTAGTTTCATATATGGGCCGAGTTTTTTGACCTAATGAATACTATTCATGTTTGGGCTGAGCATGGGCCTTCTTTCTTATTACATGTTTTTATTGTCTAATATGCTCTTAACTTTTTTTTGCTCCATATTTTCAATCTACAAGTTTTACGTTTGAGCAAAAATAATATGTGGTTTTATCCACACACCGTCTTTTACTTCTCACAGACTCTTCTTATTTTTCGATCGCCAGATTTAACAATTGAAGAATATCAATGGATAAATATTAATTTAACAAAAGTGTGTAAGAGGTAAAACTGAGTGATACCACTACCCAAACTAAATTCATCGGGTCTAAAATTCATTTGGTGGGCCAAATGGCCCAATATGAATGGGCTTTTAGTTGCCCCTCGAAAAACACATTTTACAGAATAAATAATAAAAATATAAATATAAATAAAGAAGTTGTAGTATCATATGCAGGGCAACAAAATAAATTCATTCAAACAAAAGAGAATGTGCAATTTAAAAGATACATAAACGTGCAAAAGTCATTCCTTATAGAGGAACAATATAACAATATTAAAAAAACAAAAGAGGCTTAGGAGCTCATATCTCTAAAGAAACACCAAACACCTCATGCATGAAGAAGTATATACGATGATACTTCCCAATGTTCAAATGTAGTTGAACCCGAATCAACTTGTACAAAAATGAGATAGGAGCTCATATCTCTCTGGGTAGAAACCGCATCTTTTCTTCACCTTCCAGGCCATTTTTCTTCGCCTTCCACACCATCGCCATCGAGTCTTTACACATTTTACCTCAACATATTTATTATTTACCGCAGCATATCATATGAGACTAATTAGTTTTTATTTTGTTTAAGTCCGTATTTATACTTACTTCATACCCGATATATACCATTATATACGATATCTTCCGATAGGAGGCATATGTAACGTAAACATTTGGCTCTCCATCATCATACTCATTTATTTTGCCTGTCCAGATTGAACTGCCTTTGACTGGGCTTGTTTGGAACCATCAGCTTCTCATTCTCGGTGAGGGCGTGGCGGAAATGGCAGCGGTGACCGTATGGGCAGACAACACCGGAAAGCACCATCCTGCAGACGTCGGTCTTGTAGCGCGGGTGGCGGATCACAGGGCGGAGCTCCTCAATTCCATGTGCAAACTGGCAGTGATCGCCGTAAGGACACTCTCCAACCTCCTGCCACTTGTTGCACAGCTCTGTCTTGAACATGCCTTGGTTGTAAACTTCCAATTCCACCGGTGGCTCCTCCTCTTTCACCCCTATCGGAACGAACACTTTTTGCTGCACCAACCATCGTCATCATCAGTTCCCACCACCATCATTACACAAAATCAAACTGAAAGTTAATACACTGTTTATTCAACAACTGTTTGTCCGCATCGAAATTAGATTAAGAATTAAGCAAATTAAAAAAGCCTAAACTAAAATAAAAACCGCATTAAAATTAGACTGAAAATTATAATTTTATGAATTAAATTAAATAAAATTCAATAGTGAGGATATAGGAAATGGGCTTACCGAAGCATTGAATGTAGTGGCGGTCCCAGTCCGGGTGGCAGTGCTAGCACCGGCTTGAGCGGCCTGAGCAGCCTTCACGTATCCGTTAGACCTCACAGAAATGCTCTTAGGCAGCGAAAACCTCTCCGCATCAATATTCTCGGCGTCGCCGCCTTCGCTCTCAATCACACTCGTAGGGCTCTCGTCGGACACGTCCTGCTCTGCTCGTTTGTCATCAGTTCTCATGTAGCCAAGTCCGCTAACGATCCCAAACGGCGTCGTTGTCCGCACAGAGGAAGGGGAACCGAACTTTTTCTGTACTGAGGCGTGGATGAGTAGACTGAGGTGCTTGTTGAGCTCGAGATTGAGAGAGCGGAGATGAACGTTCTCGCGACGGAGCGCGTCGGCTTCCTCGGAGGTTTCTTGGAGGTGCTTGAGGCAGCGGCTGTGGCGGTTCACCATCTCCTGATGATCTTGAACGAGGATCGAATGGTAGAGTTGGCGGTGGCGGTGAGCTGAAGACGAGTCGTGGTCCGATTCTTCGACGTCGTATCGACTTACCGAAGGCTTGCTATCGAATATAGCGGAGTAGAGGGAAGCGAACACGGCATCGTCTGCGCTAGATTGCGATTTGAGTGGCGATTTCGGCATTGCAGATGTGGCGTGGCCGCCATAGGCGGTGGAGGAAGTGTCGTTTTGCATCTCCACTGTTGTCGTTTCGCTGCACCTGAATTACAGAGCCAACGCAAAAAAGCGTTTAGTTCAATTCGCGAAAGAAAAACAAGAAATCTATCGCTTTATAATCAAGAAAAGCACGTAAGCAAACAGGAATTGTACCTTTTCTCGAAATTCCGGTTCAATTTCTTCAATTTTACTCTGAAATTTAACAGAGGAGCAGTGTTCTGAATCTCTGAAGCAATCTAATTAATTAATGGAAACAGATCTAGATTCAATTTCACAAATATTGAAAAATAAATAGAATTTTCAAAAAAATTGATGAGAAATCGATCGAACGAAGAATTAAAGCAGAGACTAAAAAGCTGTTTGGATCGAGAGAAAACGAAGAGCAGTTGTTTACCTTCAGAAGCAACAGAAGATCTTCTCCTCTTCCTCCTCCTCCTCCTCCGGTTGGAGTGAGAAGAGTGACGAATGGAGGTGCTCAGGTACGGTGGAGGAGAGATTTGGAGGGAAAGGGGAGGAGCAAAACGGATTCGAAACTGTTTTAGACAAAGCGCTTAGCTGAATGCTTTATCAGCTTCTCAACCGAAGCATCTTAGTGTTTTTTACCTGATCTGTCCTCATTGTTAGACCGGCTTTGTTGTATTATGCAGGGTTTTTTGGTCATTTACTAACATCGGTTGGTTAGGACTGAAGTACTGAAGAGCAGGAAGTTATATCTTCAGCTACTTTGAGCCATTGGATTTTGATGGATTTGATCGAACGGTTTTCAAACCTTTCCGGCCCGCCAAATGCGGGGCATGATGAGATTCAACATACACGCGCCCGCAGTAGATAATTTATTCAGTGCGTTCACCCACGAGGTTAGATTGACTGAGTGAGTGCCAACTCGTAACTAGTTCGCAACAAATGTTACAATTATCAAAGGGGTAGAGAAATGCCTAAGGAGACTTGAAAATAGATATGAAATATTTGGAGTTAACGAAAAATTTGATCCAAAACGAGCGCAATAACGTTTTAAGATTCATACAATCGATCTATTTAATAGAATAAAACTTTATTATTGCTGTTAGTTGTTTTGGGTCAACAAATGGGTTGATCAACCCGCAAATTGTTACCTAAAATAATCCAACACCTCATATTTTTACTTAGAAGATTTAGAAATGTTATTGTGTTTTAATATAATATCAGCTTTATTTGTCCAATATATATATCAGCTTTATTTTGTTAACAATGTACATATTGGATCTTATATTCGTACGAATTTCAAATCATGCAACATGTTTTTATTCATAATTGGCGTCCTTACACACGTGCACATTGTACTTTATTTTGCCTTTTGGGTAAACCGGTTTTCAATTAACTTTTAATTAAGGTGGTTAATTATTTAAAAAACCGATTAGGACGTGAGTAGCATTCAAATGAAAGACGGAATCCAATCATCGCTTTCTATCGGTTATGGTTATGGGGAGGAGGTTGCTTGTTTAACACATCCACTGGCATAACAACCTGCCATCAAAATCTACTATCCAATGTTTGGTAAGATCGATCCCGAATGCCTCCCTCCCAATAGCATGTTTTCTCAGCATAATTAAGCTTCTTCTTTATTCAAACAAACTGCTAAATGGTTTTACTGTCATTTTCTTTACAGTTTGGCTGTGTTTTCCACGTAGCTTCTTATGATTCAAACATTATCTATGAAATCAAATTGGAAATCATTAGTCTTCCATATGTAACAAATCAATGGTAACAATTAAGATTATTCTCATGATACTGATGATTAAAATATCATCAACTTGATTGTTTTTTACAAAGTTGATCTTTAAACGTGAATTAAGAACTCGATTATGACATGTGTACGGTGAAATTCGTTATCACAATTGGGTAGACAATGAGGCACACTCTCAGAGTGGATGTAAGTAATTTCTTAATTAAGGCAGTGAACTTTGTACAACCAATATGTCACGTACCCTTTCATACGTTGTGTACATTATACTAGTACATAAATGAAACACAAACACTATCTCCTATTTTTTATTCATGGAATACTCATCACTAAGATAGATAACGAGAAATGTGTTGGATCTTATAGCTTCTATGAATGGTAAGAGCAAATACTTAACTTCCGCCCAAGAGAATAATGGATTATCTTCCCTTTGAATTTGCAGCATAACTTTCATGAATTGCGGCTCTGCATTTGTAATCGTACTTCTGCTAAAAGGAAAAAAAAAAAACACCACACAACATATACGTTATATTTATTTAAGAAAGAAACAAAAGAAATGAATTTGATTGATGTTCAGAGACCTCCTTTGCTCTAGCATGGCCCTCATATGGTACATATTGATCAGCTCCAAATGACTCCTCGAAGTTTCGGAAAATCGAATCAACGTCAGGAGTATTGAGATCAGCATGATCGTAAGTTTGTTCTTCACAAACGCCGAGATCTTGCATATTCTGAGACCACAGCTGCAAAATCAATCAATTGAGAATTCTTCAGTGCACATTCAGCCGAATAATTCATAGATGTATGTTATGGATTGATTTACTACCCGCAATTTCAATTATTTACCTGACTGTTTTGCACTGGACTTCTGCAATGCCAAAATGATTCTGTATAAAATGGAAGTTCTTCATTAGATTCGAATTTCCGGCTTGAAGTAGTACCGTTGTGATGATGCACTAAAGAACGTTTATCATGACTTTGTTGATCATGAGCAGATACCAGAAGCGAATTAGGGTTATTCTCCTCACTCAGCTGAAGCCTTTTCAAATCAAGAATCTGATCCAGAATAAAACTGTTACAAGAGCTTTTCTGATATTTACCTCCATCTCCATGGGAAGATATCTGCAAAAGATATTAATACCGAAAAAAAAAAAAAAAAAAAAAAAAAAACCCTAACTTTTAGGAACCGAAAAGTAAAGTTTGGCTCGTCATAGAAATTCCAAGTTTACCGCATTTCTGCCAGTACTGGTGGACAGATTCTCATTCAGTTTGAACCCCCAAAATGCTGCAAATTCCTTGGCGGACGGGCAACCGGTATAACTGCTGATCATGGTCCGTTTCTGATGCGGCCTTGAAGAGTGCCGGTGCAGGCTCTGGTCGCATACACGGCACATAAACATCCGGTGATCCAAACACTGATCGTCGGCTGAACGGTATTTGCACGAATCGCATAAGAGGGTTCGCTGATGGGAGTCGACAATTGGGTTAGCAGAATGGACTTTTGCATCGCAGGAAAGGCAAAGACGTGCAGCGTCGGCTTCACAGTACACAACTGGCCTCAAATCCAAGCACAAATCACAACTTTTCTTCATTGGGTTTGACCTCTGTATATACTTCACCAAATTCCTCCAAAGATTCAAATTGCTGCAGCAGATATTCATCACATCAGTGGTCACTGGACTTGAACTGACCTGTTTTGACTCAATTAAACGAAGTATAAACTTGCCTTTCTTTTTAATTAACTAGCAATTGTGCACATACTATGCATGTGCTTATCAATTCAACATTTATAAACCTCAACATACGACTTTGTTTTTGTTAATTCATCGTTACTAAATTAAACACTTTACTAATGATTATACGTAATTTATGCAGCAACGAAATGCTCTTGCAGACAAATAGAGCGTTGTTAGTTCATAAAAATAACGGCAACATTTTATTAAAGTCAATCCTTTGAAACGAACAAAGACAACTCTCCCTACGCAGCGTTTTATTAAACTCAAGCCTTCAAAATGTTAGCGTGTTGACTGTTGAGTTTTAAAAGAGAAAGCAAAACAACTCCTCTTTTTCGCGAGTTGTAGAGACTCTTGCAGACATTGCATCTAAATCCAGCTAGCACAACCTGCACAGATAATAATGGGGGGGGGGGTGGGTGCTCAGAGGTCCTCTCAAGCCTTTCTCCAGGACTCCCGTTGCTCCCGGGACCACCAAGTCCCTCTTTAGATTCGGCCCTAACCCAATCGATGAATAATCTAAATGTGTAAATCTCAAAAAAAAAAGAAGCCTAACTTCAAAACAAATTGAAGGAAAAAAAAGGGATAAACAGCAACCTCAATTCGTCTTAGGCGATCCAAGGATTCCAAACTGAAAGAAAACACTAAAAAAATCCCCTGCATGCGTACAAATTAATCCCAAAAATAATTGTAGTTTAAAATTCAGAAACTTAATTAAAAACCCTAATAAGTAAAGATAAACTAAAACCTATCATTTTATTTCCTGAGGAAAAAAAAAAAGAAAAAAAAAGCAGTCTCAGAACGTCTACTGCGTAGAATTTTGCACTAAGAAATACAATTTTTCCCCGGAAAAAAATCAAGGCTCATGAGGCTGACCTTCTTCTGTTGTGATTTGGAGGAGCTGCCGCTCAACTGTTCATGGCCTCTTCGAAATTATCTTTGGCTATATGGGGGGACGTGTAAAAGTGAACCTTTTTTATAAGCGTAATATTCCGACATGGGTAATGGACAGCGGGTCCCACCGGCGGTCTGAAGGGATGTTCTTATTGGTGGATGAAGAGACGTACCTGCTTCCACCAATGGGGATTTGACAGCACTTGAGCTCTGTTAGGTATTTCGGCGCGGGAGTTAGGACTGAGTTGTGGGCTCCATATACCCAACCACACGAATAGCCAGCTGCCAAGTACGGATTTCCGTACCTCCATTATCCATACTCCTCTTTTGTTGATCTTTTAATTTTTTTAAATACAAATCGTTGATGTCATATTTACTTTTCGACGTTACATCCATTGTAATTTTTTTTTCAATTTTTTCAGTCAAAATCTTTTCTATGATTGTCATAATTCTATACTTCAATTTGTGAGATTTAAAATTATTGAAAGTGGTCTATGAAAAATTAGGGGTGTGCTATTATACATCTTATTTTATTTCTCACACATTTTTTAATAATTTCTGTTCATTAATCTTTTTCAATTCATCCGATTCAACGGTTGAAAATTAAAAAAATGTGTGAGAAATAAAATAGTGTGTGTATATCACATCCCGAAAAATTATCCTATTCAAAGTGCTATAAAAATCTGTTAAATAAAACAAAAATAATCTTAATTTTATCAAATCATAATGTGCGACAAAATTATCTTATTCAACTAATAAATTTAGTGTTTTTTTTTAAATAATACATTCAATAATGTGCGACCAACCTACTCTACAATTTTTTTTTATCAAATCCAATTTTATCACATGGTAACGTTGCCCAACTCTATGTAAATATACCAAAATGCCCCTTATCGCTTGCACATTTGAATACATAGTGATAAATTTTATTTAAAAAATAGTATAAATGTAGTAAGAAAAAAAAAATATTAAATATAGCTGTTTTGAACACATTTATTCACCACCCTTTTCCAAATTATATTTGCACAGATCCGAAAATAAAGGAAAAGAAGCGAAAAGATGAATTTGACATTCCCATTAAAGTCTAAAGCTAGCATAAGGAGTCGAGCATGACTAATCACACAACCAGCTGGGAGTGGGAACTCTTGTGCGGAAGCACACTAACATGCTTCACACACACGAGTCGGTATTGCCAATATTCTCCCACTTTAACCACAAAAAAAGAACAATATAGAATTTTACCAAAAGATATCGACATTATATGTGTTACTATTCCTTATAAACCATAGATGGCTCACCTCACCGACCGATTTGGGACTCGGTTGTGGCTCTAATCTCAGCCACCAAACCCAACAGGAGCTATGATTAATTAGGCAAAACCTAGTACTTGATAGGATATTAGAGGAGACAAATTAAAAAAATATCCTACCTAAATTCTGTAAGTTGACGTTTGACATGACATAAGCGTGTTCATGCTTTCATTTGAATCAAAACATTAACTTTACCAACAAGGAAATCATATTGCATTAACTCAAGTAATTTTTTTATTTATGAACGCGTGCAAGAAATGAATGTAGCAGAGATGAAAATGCTTCGTAGACTTTTGGGTAGATGAGAAATGACATGATTAGGAATGAGGTTATCCGCAATTGAAGATAAAATGAGAGAAAATCAGTTAAGGTGATTTGAACATGTGAAGCGAAGACCTACAGATATTTTGGTTAGAAAATGCGATATGAGATTAAGGCTCATGGTAAAAGGGGTAGAGGAAAATTTAGGAAGACTTGGACATAGACTTTAAGAAAAGACATGAAGTATTTGGAGCTAACAGAAGACTTGCCGCAAAACTAAGTGGAATGGCATTCTAAAATTTATATAGCTAGTGAGATAAGACTTTGTTGTTGTTGATTACTATAATGTGAGACGATATCAAGATTTTCAAACGAAGCATGAATTGTGATGTATTTTCCAACCAGAAAATCAAACTGTACAGTTACATGCACAAGACCAAGATGCTTCCAATGCAAAAGTTTAATCAACTTCTTCTTGTGATCAGAAGTCACGGAGAATCCATTTTCTGTTGATGGTTTTGAGGTTCGTTACAAGCCTTATCGTTGTCAAAGTCAGGTGACCGATTAATGAAAACAGACGAAACCTCAGATGCATCATGTTCCTGCCAAATGATCATATAGGAACAGCAACGAGAAGAGAGTATAAGCCACAAACCAGAAGAGAAGGTAAATCAAAATTCACACCACGACTGCACTTGCATTGCCATTATCTGATTTATCAACGGATATGCTCTTCTCCACCAACGAGTATAACACATCTTTAACATGAAGCACTGCAGCTCTGATAGGATCTTGATCACCTCCGAATAATTCTTTGAAGTTTTGAATTGTCATATCAACATCAGGTATATTGAAATCATCAGGACAACACAAGTTCTTCACAAACCCCTATGTCATGCATATTTTGAGGCCACAACTGCATAACCAATACATGACCATATGGTAAAACAAAATGAAATGTGTTCTTATTTCTAACTAACAAGGCCTAAAGTTTTCAGTTGTTGTTGAACATAATTAAACCTTATTGTTTCTATCGCGGCACTTCTAAACGGTATCAGATCAGTGTTTAAACGAATAACAAGTGATAAATAGCTACATATCATTCCAAGAATCCAAATAAATCAATTTCACTGGCATTAATCGAACCTGATTACTTTGAACCATACTTCTGCATTGCCAAAAGGATTCTGTATGCAATGGAAGTCCAGCAGTTGAAGATGGTTGCAATGCTCCATTTGAGAAAATGGAAATGATAAATGATCAACTTTCAGCTCCTGAACTAGACTGTCCCTTTGCCTAAATTTAGTGGCGGAATTCTGGGAATGTTGTAAATGCTGATCAAGATGAACATTGAGCCTCTTTGATGTCTGAAGTACTGAGGAAGATAGGTCAATTTGTTCTGTACCGCGTATCAGCAGCGAAGGTCTATTCCCCTCGGCAAGCTGAAGCCTTTTCAAGTCAAGAATCTGATTGCATAAATCAAAGCATACTAGGAACACTCAACTGACCTGTGTAACTGCTGATTGCCTTTTTCTGATGTTGGGAAGCGATCATGTGCAAAGCACTCTCACAGGCAAAGCACATAAACATCTTGTGATCCAAACACTGAATATAAGCCGGGTCTCTGCACGAATAACACAAGATACTGCGCATATACCGGTTAAAGAGTGTTTGCCGAATGGACCTTCGCATCGCAGGAAAGGCAAAGATGTGCTGCATCGGCTTTACAGTACACAACTGGCCTCAATGCCAAGCAGAACTCACAAAATCTCTCCATTTTTCTGTCCTTCAAAACTTTGAAACCCCAATTCTGCCGAGCCCTATTGCTGTCACAGATAACCAACATTAAATATACAATCTTTCTTGCACGTATATATATACAAACATACTATTTATGATTTTCCATTTAGATCTTAATAAGATCAGGGCTTCATGTTTCTCAGCTTTTACTTTTTAGATCAGATACGGATGGTTGAGACACAAGTCACCAAATCTTTACTCATTAACCGAATGACTAAATGATTTCTGATTTTCGGTGAATTTTTACAATGATGATCTTTGAATGAGAATCTAGAAGATGAATCGATTGTATTGTATCGTGTAATTAAACTGTGATGCGTTCTTACGTTTTGCATTAACTGATTAGCAAAGTTTGAAATTTTATCATCATATAGAAATTCAATTATAATTATAATTTAAAAAAAAGTAGACAAAATTCGGAGAAAAAGTACCTCTTTACGTAGAGAGGGTGAATGAGAACTGAGCTCTTTGTTTTGGTTATCTGCTACTTCTTCCTCCTCCTTTTGATCACTTTTGAAACTTTATGGATCCGACGTGGACATCTAAGAGCGGAAACTTTTCCAGCGTGGATTCGGATACGTGGTTCGTGCCGAATCAGGATTCTAGCCGGATCCTCTTTGTGAGGATCCTAAAAATCCTTGAATCGTATCTGTTTATATATATCTTGCAGTTAGAAATCATTTTAAACATTTTTGCTTTAAATTAAACACGAACAGTACTTGATAAAAACTGATTGCATAATGTATAAATAGGTACAATTCACAAATCTGCAAAATCTTTACCAAAAGAATCCGAAGAGGATCCTGTTGAGTTCGTGGCAGTGGGATCATCCTCCACGTCATCCAATTCCCATTGACTGAGAGACAAGTGTGAGTGCTTACGCGATCCATGCGATCCGAACTCTCACCTGTTTCCGCCGATGGCTGTTTCATTTTCTCTACTTTTTTCTTGCGGTTTTTATTCCCCCCACCAATTTTAGGGAGATCCCTTATTTAAAACAACTATTTTTTTTTGTTAAAAAAAAAAACAATTATTTTTCCTTATAGATAAATGAGAATTTGAAACGTGTTTAAAAACGTTTTATTTCCATGTATTTAAACATGTAATTTGTTTACGGGTTAAACAATCATTTGCAGGTTACTAACCTGAGGTTAGTATAAATAACTTGTATGTACAGAATCAAGCAGTGTTTGAAAATGTAATTGTAAATATACTTTGACTTTGCACCGAGAAGAACTCCCTTGCTTGCATTTTATCAAGCTAGTCTCATACTATTAAGTAAAAAAATTAAAAAAGTGTGATATTGTATTATTAGTTTGAAACACTGTGACAATCGCATTGAAATCGTAGGTAGGTTTTTCTTAAGTAGAGACACTACGACAGTCGCGTTGCTATCGTAGGTTGGCTTTTCTTAAGTCGTTCTCGACTTGCATTTGGGATTTTGGTTTCTGATTGCGAATGGCAAAGGAGATGGAAATAGCATCTCAAAAATTGACATAACTAAAGAATGGTCCGGTCTTGGCAGCTAACAAATAATGCAGAACAAAGTTAGGGAATACTCTCAATCGGGTCCTCTGTCAACGTTCACATAAGATTCGTGAAGAGTTAAAACATAATTTCAAAATATAAGGACACACTATACAGTTAAAGAGCAGG
This sequence comes from Pyrus communis, assembly GCF_041283825.1. Lineage (NCBI taxonomy): Eukaryota > Viridiplantae > Streptophyta > Magnoliopsida > Rosales > Rosaceae > Pyrus > Pyrus communis. The sequence goes on along the minus strand of NC_142577.1, from coordinate 29,249,920 downwards.
TACTGCACAACAAACTACGAACGTACACCAAAAGACGGCCGCCAAAGGCCCTTCTAGTCCCCATCAAAGATCCACCAAGGTGACGGTTTTCGTGCTTTTGTCGAAGAAAAACCTGAATTCAAAGAAGCAATATTCACAACACTGCAATTTAACAAATAAACATCTAAAACAAAGGTATATTGAGAGCAGCAGTAACAAAGAAAGTGAAAAGAGGGTGAATCTAGATTAAGGTTTTCTTTCCCCAAAACAACACGCATTCAGTTTCTACTTTCTATACATCCCGGGTACTCCCCCTTCTGAATGAATTCGTCAGGGACTACAACAGCCTTTAGCAGACCCACCTTACTGCTCAAATGTTGTCATTTTTACAACTAAAAACAGGTCTAAAACTAACGGAGATCAAAGCTTCGTATTTCCATTCTACACGGTGAAAAACTTCAAACTAGTATAGTAGCTGCTTAAATTGGCACATCAAATGATTTTAGTGTGGCAACATGTTTATAACATCCCCCCAGTCCTGAAGTCAGTAAAACAAGTTCTTGCTGTTAACCACTCCAAACCATGTCCACCCTTTCAAATTTAAGCATAGCCAAGTAAGGCTTATGCACCTAATTTCTTTTTGTCCAGGAAATTTGATGTATCTATACTTTTATTCCTAAAACGCTAGGATCATGAGTGTAAGGATATACGCTAAAGCCAGAATGTAAAAAGGGATACAAGTGGAAAGATTGATTGCGAAATCATCATGATTGATGCATTACCATGTCACCTCGAGGTAACATGCACTTCAATAATGTCATTTTCCTCCATCCCAAGGGCATCAGGCGTAGCAGCTGGACCTATTTTGTCGCCATCAAAACAAAACACCAGACTCTGAAGGTCAAGCTTAACATTATCTGCATACATTTTGAAGAGCCGCTCAAACTTGTCGTCCTGTTGAAGTAGAAGTAGAAGGAAACATAATTAAAAATATTACAATGTTTAATATCACATAGCCTGTATATACATCAGAGATTAGGCCAAAGAGTACTAGACAAACATTGAAGGTTAATACTTCTGGCACAACATACCGCATAAATACGAAACTGCTTAACTCCATCTTTGTCTTGAATAGATACAACTATTTTGTTTCTTTCAGGGCGGGGCTTTGGAGGTTGTTCTTCAACTGCCTCAGATGAGATACTAAGTTCTTTTATCACAGACTCCTCTACCGATCTCAGCACATTTTCAGCTGATTGTGCATACGATGCCAGCTCTTTCTTCTTTTTCCTACATACATAGACCACATTTAATTGGAAAATTTGAATTGCAACAGAAAAACCAAAACGATAAAGGGTAAACCAATATCAACAAGCATAACTAGCCATCACTATTTACGAGACCCAAATAAAGCCTTAATGTTCTAAGATAACTGGCCACATTAAACTATACTTCCTTCAATACACGATACAAGCGTAAAATTCCAGTTACCAACTGGAATCTAATGAACGGGAAAGCTCATGCACTAGCCACTAATTTGTCACACCTTTCTTCTCGAGGGAAAGATATATGTCTTGATAGATATAATAATTACAATCAAAACCCAAAATTCAAATACCTCAGTTCCTTAATGGTAGAATCTTCAACCTTCCGCTTCGCGCCAGCAGAAACCTTAGGTGGAGGAGGTAACCAGTCCTCCTCTTCCTTTTCTTCACAACTAATAACACTCACTACCTTCACAGGTTCATCAACCTTCTCAATCTAACCACAATATTATCCAAAATATCAACGTCAATAGAGTGCAATTTACAACAATTCCTCTTACCAAATGGAATTTAACACACACACATAGCACATATGAACGTCAATAACAAATTCGGTACCGCGGAATCCGAAATTTCCCTCCTTTTCGGAGGAGAAGCTGACGGAGCATCTAATTCATCGTCTATACAAACATATAAACAAAAACAAAAATCAAATCAAGTTTTTTTTTTTATGAAAAAAGTTGAGTAATTTATGTTTCCTATCAACTGAATCGACCGAAATTAGCAGGAAAGAGCTCACCCTCGAGGCAAATTAGACTGACGGGCTGAACGCGTCTGTAATCGAATAAGGGCTCGAGCTCTTCGGAAAAATCCTCCTGGAAAATCAGAAATTGCAGTCAGATATGCTTCCGCTGCTGAATATAATTATAGAATAACCAGTGAAAATTGAAAAAATTAAAACCCCATGGAGTGAGCCTCTCACCATTGTCGACCCGAAATCAGACTCTGCGAATTTTCGATTCAATTTAATTCGAGAGAATCTTAAGCGTCCCGCCGAAAGAAGAAGCCTAAAAATCAAACACAGATTGCAACAAAAAAAATGGAAAGAACAAAAAAAAATATCAAACACAGATCGGGTTAGTAATTTGTTGTTGGGTTTGGTCCTAGCCTAATTCCTAACATGGGCTTCATTTGGGCTGGGCCTTATCTATCAATCCAATTACCCAACATATCTTAACATCACATAGTCAATGGTCAGAAATACCTTCAAAATATATACACGAAATAGAAGAAAATAAATTTGTATCAAATCTTCTGTTCACGATATTCAAGCCAAGAATCTCTTACTTACAAGTGAAGAGAAATGTCACTAAATCGTAATACTAAGTAGTGAAAACTTTAGGATTATAGAGTAATGACATCTCCCTTAAACCTTTCTTTAATGTGATATTTAAAATTGTTGTATGCATTGAAGTGACATATAAAAAATTTCTTAAAAAGATAATCATAAATTTTTGTTTTGGTAAACTACTTAAGACTACCCAAATTGTAAGGTTGATTTCAAACAAGTCCAAGAAATTTGATGACTCGTTGACTAATGTACCTAAATATCGAGTTTTCGCGTGTTGCGTATGAATTTGTTGAGATCAAAGTTCAAGGAACAGTGTGAAATTAATCCTAAAGTTTGAATAATTTTAGTTCATTCACCCTTTGCCTTTTTAATATGGCATATAATGAGAAGTTTCTTTTGTAAAACAGGAGGTTGTGTTGAATTAGTAATATTTGGAAGTTTTTACATTCTTTTCCCCAACGGACGGGTAGCAAATCACCTTGTGTAATCAAAATATATGAACGTTTAGCAAATTTGAAAAACTGTTGGAGTGCGGGAGCACCTACCAAGAGGCTCGAGGCTAGTCCCGTCGGCGCCAATGGGCGCAAGCTTGGTTCTTAAATTTTAATGAAACGAGTTATTCACACTAGTCATGGCTAAACTAATTGCTCAGAGGTTTTTTTTTTTTTTTTTTAAGTGTTGAGTAAGCTGACTCTAATTGATGTTTAATTTCCAGATTTAGTAACATTATTTGGCACTCATGAGTAATCAGCCTCAGTCGCAGCATGATTTTTAATTTTTTTTCCGCAACATAGGAATGGTAAAAACATGGTATGTAAAGAGATATAATTATTTCTCGTTTTTTTTTCTTCAAATAAAACCAGTCAATTCTAAATATTGCAAGAAATTAAGTTCAAAAAACCTCATTAAACCCCAAATAACTAACTCATGGACTCACCATTAGAGCAACTTTATCTTTTTAAGAAAAGTCGGGATTGAGTTTGACCAATACGACACTATGAGGTTAGTCGGTGCTGTGATATGACTCTCAAATATTCAAAAGATGTGAAGCGACAACATAGATCTTCATTGTAATGCTTTCTATTTTCAAAAATGAATAAAAGAATGATGTTAAAACTTAAAAGGCATGGAAAATAAGAAAATAATGAAGTTTTTCTCCATCTTCTTATTATTTTAATTTCAAGTTTTAACCAAGTCACATTGGTCAACACTCTGTTGACCAGACCGTAATCCCTCACAATTTCACAATTTCACTACCATTTCTTCAGTTTTGTAGATAAATGTGAGCTCCCCCAACAAAATATTTCAATTTTGCTTAAGCACCTGAGTTCATGCTTCTGGTAACTCTCATCTTCTCTCTCTATATCTTTCTCTCTCTAAATCTCTCTCTAGGTTAAAGGCTTAAAGCTTCTTAATCTATATCTAATCTTTTTCTAAGATATCAATCTCCTAATCTAATTTCTAAATCATTTTTATCTTCGGATTCAAACTTCTGTCTCTCATGCTTTCTCTGTTGCACTCAATCTTGTTCTAATTGTTTTGGTATCCATGGAACACATGAGCCCTAAAGAGACTAATGGTCTCCCTAGCTTTGCACGTGACCTCCGAATCTTAGTGGTAGATCATGATACATTGCCCCTCATGTCCACAGCGTCGAGGTTAAAAAAAAACTCATTCAAAGGTAAATCATTCCAGAAATTTCACACACTAATATATGGTGTCATGTTGATCTATGAGATAAGACTGACATGGATACAAAATTCTATCTATATTTTATGTATACGCATGCCTATAACGAATTAACTGATTTTGGATGGAATATTTGAACTTGTTTGTGTGGATCTAAAGGTTGAGGCAATCCATGAAAACAAAACCAAGAATAACAAGGTTATATGATGAACAAGGAGCCATTAAATGATTGAAGTAGTTATTATTGGACGACAATATCGTCCCCTTGATATTAGGAATAGAATTGATCCGTATGAATCAATGTAAATCATCTTTGTTTCCTTCCTAGAATAGACTTCTTTGTATTATATAAGTCTTGTATTATATAAGTCTTGGATTCAACTGTGAATTAATAAGAAAGTATTCAAAGTTAATTCCCAGACTCCATATTTCTAAACCCTAGCCGAGTTATCTTTCAACATGGTATCAGAGCACCGTTTCTGGTGACTCTGAATACCCACACAGCTTCCGCAAATCCTAACAAACACAACATCACCTAAACCACCATGGGAGATCCAATACCTAAGACGTCCATTGACACCCAAAAACCTATGGAGACATTCACAGATGTCTCGAACCCTTTTATCATACATCCCTCAGATCAACCTGGGAATATCTTGGTCTCCAAAACACTTCAAGGAGACAACTACAATACCTGGAGTCGTGCTATGCGAATCAGCTTGAGCGCGAAAAATAAACTTGGCATGGTTGATGGCACCATTGACCCTCCATCAGAGACTGACAAACAATTTGCATCCTGGCAAAGATGCAATGATATGGTCCTTGCCTGGATTCTCAACTCAGTCCACGACGACATTGCGAGCAGCGTTTCTTATTACACAACAGCAGCCGATGTTTGGGCAGACCTGCGAGATCGTTTCTCACAAGGAAACGACTCACGCATTTATCAAATCAGGAGAGAGATCGTTGAACACAGACAGGAACAACAATCAATCCAGATTTACTACACGAAACTGAAAGCGTTGTGGGATGAACTGGCATCCTACAATGAAACTCCGACTTGCACCTGTGGGGGATTGAAGAAGATGAATGATCGAGATGAGAAAGAAAAGGTGATGCAGTTCCTGATGGGTTTAAACGACACTTATGCAGCAGTACGTGGACAGATACTATTGATGCAGCCACTATCAGACACTCGGAGGGCATATTCCTTTGTTCTCCAACAAGAGAAGCAAGTAGAGGTATCTCTAAATCGTAACAATATAAATATGCATGCTATGAATATAACCCGTAACAGGGAAACTGCTGCATCAAAAGGAAACACCATTTAATGCTCATATTGTGATAAAAAATACCACACCGTGGATCGATGCTTTTACCTGTATGGTTTCCCGCCTGGCCATAAGTATCATGGCAAATCAGTCAAGTCACCAAATAAAAGAAAACCTGCGGCAAACCAAGTCACGGTGGAGACCGAGACCACCAAGGGTGTAGACTCACGACACAAGGCGACGTCCAGTGACGGTCCAAAGTTCACCACAGAAGAATACAATCAACTTATGGCAATGCTCAAGAAGAGCAACATTGATGGTAATCCGCAGCATTTTGCAAATGCAACAGGTACAATCACACCTTCTTCTGACTTGTCAGAGAAAACTTTATATTGGATCATTGATAGTGGGGCAACAGACCATGTATCTCCTTCTCCTCATTTGCTAGACAAGAAGTCATTATCCATGCTGGATTCTGTTCAATTGCCGAATGGAGGACATGCCTTGATAGACTCGATTGGTTCTATACAAGTTACCCCACACATTAAACTTGATGGAGTGCTCCATGTGCCCAACTTCCGAGTTCACTTATTATCTGTTAGCAAACTTACTGAAGCATTACGATGCATAGTGATTTTCTTCCCTGATTTCTGTGTGATACAGGACATGGATACGAGGAGGACGATTGGCCTGGGCAAGCGATATAATGGGCTTTACTACTTGGCGCCAGAACACAACCTTCGCCTCGCTCATCACATTAGCCGCAACTTCACCCTCTGGCACCAACGATTAGGGCACCCTTCTACCGATCCTCTGCAAACTTTAACCAAACAAGTTCCATCAATAGTATTTGATTCCAGTCATACATGTGACATTTGTCCTCTTGCTAAACAAACCCGGTTATCTTTTCCGTCCAGTTTTATTTCTTCTAAAGCACATTTTGATTTGATACATTGTGATATTTGGGGACCTCACCGAGTCAATTCCCATTCGGGGGCTCGGTATTTTTTAACGATTGTTGATGATTATTCTCGCTATACTTGGATACATCTCATGCGTTTTAAATCCGAAACACAAGGATTGTTACGTTCCTTTATTGCTTGGGTCCAAACACAATTTCATTGCATGCTTAAAACACTTAGGGCTGATAATGGTGGTGAATTTACCTCTTTACGTCCTTTCTTTGATAACAAGGGTATCATATTCCAAACTTCTTGTCCGTCCACGCCCCAACAAAATGGGGTTGTTGAACGGAAACACCGTCATCTCCTCAATGTTGGTCGAGCTCTACGGTTTCAAGCCAATTTACCACACCATTTTTGGGGGGAAAGCATACAAACAGCATGTTATTTAATTAATCGTTTACCTACACCTCTTCTTGGTCATAAAACTCCTTATGAGCTTTTGCATCGTCACACTCCCGATTTTTCGCATCTTCGGGTTTTCGGTTGTTTGTGTTATGCTACCAACCTCCATCCTCACCATAAGTTTGACCAACGTGCTCAAAGATGTATTTTTGTTGGGTATCCATTAGGTCAGAAGGGCTATCGTGTTTATGACCTTACCACACACAAAAAATTTTCCACTCGTGACGTGATCTTCCATGAAGCCACGTTCCCTTTTTCCTCTCAACCACTTGACCATCACCCTGCTACACCTATCCTACCTATCCCCACCGACTCTCCATCTCATCCTAATCCCATACCGCCACCGACTGCCCCTCCTGTACCCACACCGCCCGACATCCTTTTACCCACACCGACAGAAACTGCTCCTCTCACTCCCATAGCACCCTCTCTTCCCACACCAACCGACCCTCACTTAGTCTCTCCACCACTTCCTACCCCACCTGCCCCCCCTGCCCCACCTGCCCCTTGCCAATCTGGCCGTGCTCTCAAGCCCTCCGTCAGGCTTCAGGGATACCATTTATATCATGTGCAATCTCTTGGTCCCAGCGCCACGTCCTCCTCCATGTCAGGTACTCGCTATCCTTTATCTCACTATGTATCTTATGCTCATCTTTCACCATCGCATCGCTCTTTTGCTTGTGCTATTTCGACTCTTGTCGAACCCACTACATTTGCACAGGCTAACGGTGATCCTCAATGGCATGCTGCCATGGACTCTGAGCTTCTGGGCCTTGAACAAAACAACACATGGACCCTCACTACCTTACCTCCTGGTCATCGCGCCATCGGTTGCAAATGGGTATACAAAATCAAGTACCACTCCGATGGTACCATCGAGCGTTATAAAGCTCGTCTTGTGGCCAAAGGTTTTACTCAACGCGAAGGTATCGATTACAAGGAAACTTTTGCTCCTGTTGCCAAACTCATCACCGTCCGTTGTTTATTAGCCGTTGCTTCGGTTCGTCATTGGTCCTTACATCAAATGGATGTCCATAATGCCTTCCTTCATGGTGACCTTTGTGAGGAAGTTTATATGCAGCTGCCTCCTGGACTTCATCGGCAGGGGGAGAATAATGTATGCCGACTCAACAAGTCCCTTTATGGCCTTAAGCAAGCCTCTCGCAGCTGGTTCCATAAATTTTCCACTGCCATAAGTCAAGCCGGCTACCAGCAGTCAATGGCTGACTACTCCCTATTCACTAAGGTGCGTGGAGATTCGTTTACAGCCGTCTTGCTTTATGTTGACAACATGATTATCACAGGCAACGATGAGGCTGCCATCCGTGACCTCAAGCAATTTCTTCAATCCCATTTTCGCATTAAGGACCTTGGACACTTAAAGTATTTCCTCGGTGTGGAGGTGGCTCGGTCTTCTCAAGGAATCGCCATCTCACAACGTAAATATACACTTGACATTATTGATGAGGCCGGCTTACTTGGTGCAAAGCCTGCAAAGTTCCCAATGGAAGAAAACTTGAGATTATCTCCAACGGACGGGCAACTTCTCCATAATGCCTCGCAATACAGGAGGCTTGTTGGGAAACTTATTTATCTCACAATCACGAGGCCGGAGATTTCATACTCGGTCCATATACTCAGCCAATTTATGCAACAACCAAGAAAGCCTCATCTAGACGCAGTGCATCGTCTTCTACGATACTTAAAGGGATCACCTGGACAAGGGCTTCTTTTTCCTTCGAATGAGAGTTTGACATTGAAAGGATATTGCGACGCCGATTGGGCTCGCTGTCCACTTACAAGAAGATCTGTCACAGGCTATTGTATATTTCTTGGAGGTGCACTAGTTTCTTGGAAAACCAAGAAACAATCTACCGTTTCGAGATCCTCAGCTGAAGCGGAGTATCGTGCCATGGCTTCAGCTACATGTGAGCTTACGTGGATGAAGTACCTATTGGCTGATCTGCAAATTGATCACAAGGGTCCGGCAAGATTACACTGTGACAACCAAGCTGCACTTCACATAGCTGCCAATCCCGTTTTTCACGAACGCACCAAACACATAGAGATCGACTGCCATGTTGTTCGAGAACGACTGCGTTCTGGGATTATTTCGACAGCCTATGTACCTACTGGACAGCAGCTTGCCGACATATTCACCAAGCCACTTGGACAGTCAGCATTCCGTTCTCTACTTGGCAAGATGGGTGTTCTTGACATTCACACTCCACCTTGAGGGGGAGTATTGGACGACAATATCGTCCCCTTGATATTAGGAATAGAATTGATCCGTATGAATCAATGTAAATCATCTTTGTTTCCTTCCTAGAATAGACTTCTTTGTATTATATAAGTCTTGGATTCAACTGTGAATTAATAAGAAAGTATTCAAAGTTAATTCCCAGACTCCATATTTCTAAACCCTAGCCGAGTTATCTTTCAACAGTTATCGCATACAAAACGATATAAGATTTATCCTGATTTATCTGTTATGTTTATGTAATTTTTTGTCTTTATATTGAGCTAAATCTTTCTTAACATAAGATATATATTAAGATAAAATTTTTATTATATTCTTTGTTTGTTTGTCTGTGTAATTTTTGTTGATAATCATCACTTGAACGTTTATTGTGTCTATGCATTTGTATATAATTTTCTTTGATATACATGATTTGTTTGTACATAAAAGGGCGATCCCAAGCCAATAAGGTCTTAGGCCTTGCAAAGTTAGGGGGAATGTCTATCGTACACATCCTTACTTGACTTTGCAAAGATACTGTTTCCACGATTCTAACTTGTGACATTTGGGTCACAAATGAGCAACATTTCGGTTTCAAAAGGAATTATCTTTATTTTTCACAACTTGGTTAATAACTCTCTCTCTCGTTTCTCCTCTAGTTAGCACAACCGCGCTGGCTTCTGTTGCATTGTCGATGATTCGGGAACAAAAGGATCACTATGATCTAGTAATGGCTAACATCAGTATGCCAGATAAACACAGATTTTCGTTTCTGCGGGTGCTGCATAAGAACAAAATTCCTGTCATATGTAAGCTTCAATGGATCTAAAACTTTTCCTATTTGGATCGATTGGCTTGTAGAAATTCCTTCTGGTTGTGTACTAATTGTTGCATAACTTATATTTCAACGCAGTCATGTCCTCGGAAGTGAATATTAATGTAGCCAAGAAGGCCCTAGCTGAAGGAGCATGCTTTTTTCTTCAGAAACCAATCTCCTTAGAGGATCTGAAAAACGTGTGGCAACACGTTTATCGGAAGGTAAGAAACCCAAGGAAGGACACACATAAACCAAATTGTGCAAAGAAGATTGATGAGGCCGGTAATGTGCTTAGACCTCCATCTGGAGGCATTAGAATCCATGAGGTTGCTGGTGTGTGTAGGTCTACCGCTGTACACGATTTGCGCCTTGACGCGCAAGACACTCGCTCATTAAGATGCAGATCGGGTAAAGTTAGGAGAGGTGAGGGAAATCGTCAGAGAGAACTACAGTGCTCTCGCGCTGAACAGCAGATAGCCACAGAGAACCATACAAAAGGAGCATTTGGGATAAAGAGACCAGTCGATGATAAAGAAGAGCAAGAAAAAGCGAAGAAAGTTAAACTGAACATAGAGCAAACTGTTTCTGGAAGTACAAATAAGGACGAGGAAGGAAAGGAAAATAAGGATTGCAATGGCAGCTCCGAAGATAGAAGGTGCCGCACCATTTGGACTCCGGAACTTCATCTCAAGTTTACAGCAGCCCTAAGTGCATTAGGAGATCAAAGTAATTCTTCCCTTCTCATAAAACAATCTAGTTTTCCTTTTTTTTATCTTCACCTTTAAGAAGTGCTAAATTATTTTCGTTTCTTGTTTTCTTTTGGACACAGATGCTCGTCCTAGATCGATTCTGAAATGGATGAACGTGCCTAATATAACGCTGCGCCAGGTTGCAAGCCATCTACAGGTTTCTCTTCAACTTATATCTTAAGAACTTCTTTTCACATTGTAATTGTTTTCAGAAGGATTTATGTTAGGTTCTTTATCCTTCTAGAAATACAGGAAACAAGTACAAGAAATTCAGGAGGCTGGCACAACGAGCTTACCTTCATTAAGCAGACCATACAGTTGGAATAGCAGAAATGAATTTCCACCAGCAAGGAAAACTTCTCTAATATGCCGCCCATACGAACAAGGGACTTCAACTTTTGGAGTTCAAGGCAATCCAGCGCAATTAATGACTCCGAATTCTTTCACCAGATTCAGTGACTACAAAAGGCAGAATCCGTATTCAGAACACACAGTCATGTCTCACAACACAAATCATCAAAGCGAAAGCCTCTATGACTTTTATTTGAGAACTCATGGAAAGTTTCAGAATTTGGACCAGATAATAGAAACAAACGGCTTCACATTAGGTGCAGGCATGAATGAAATCGAGAAGAGAAACCACCCACTTGGATTAGAAGAGAGCAGGTTTCAAGTAAGCGAAACAACCTTACCGATTACGAACTACATGACTCCAGGGTTTACTTCTCCCTACATATCAGCAAATACTTTTCAGCTCCCAAATGCGTCTACCAGCATGAATCAAGCGCAGTTTTATACTCCAGCGCCGACCACTTCCATCAATTCCCATAATCGGAACCACTTTTTCGCAGAAATCACGGGAAAAACTGAAGTTGGCATGAATCAAGCACATTATTACACTCCAACCCCGACTACCCCTATCAATTTCCAAAATCAGAACCACTTTTCAGCGGAAGTCACCGGAACAACTGAGTTACTTGAGGTTGGGCCGGAACATATAGCTTCAGGCAATGCAGCCAATGCAGAAACATTTCCAGCAGACTTCAATGGTGGAAGCCAGCAGCTGGATGCTGCAGCAATAGAGGCTTCTCCAGCTAGTTCAAACAATAACCCACCCATGTTGGAGTATGATGATCTGTTGAAGCTGCTTGAAGAAGATCCAGAGGAGTTCAACTGGTTTGACAGTGCACCAAATGCAGGTGATGCCAATGGTTACTGTGAATTGCTAACGGAAACTTCAAAATAGCCCGAATTCACCGTAGTTTATCAGTTCCAAATACAGGGTTTCATTCAAGCATGCATTATATTTCCCTTCAAGATGGTAATATTAGTTTCCTTATAAACAAGACTTCCTGTTTGTCTTCCATCTTTTATGTTGGTAAAGTTAGTTTGTATCAAATCGAATATTTGTAGCCAAATGAGACTTCATTTCTATAATCTGGAATATTACCATACAATGAGTAATTTGTACAAATTAAACCAATCAGTTTTTGTAAAAAAATAAAAAAAAAAGTAAATTGCATGAGCATATTTTCTTAAAGAATAATCATAGTCTATAGATGATTGCAAGAAATGAAAATCACTGAATATACACAAGTTCATGCTTCTATGTTCGTTATAGGACCTTCAAACCAGTGTCGAGCGCTGAGGATCCAAGCTAAAACTGTGATGACCAACAAACTGCCAACAGCAATGGGTTACGGGAGTCAGTGACGGATCCATATAGGGACCCGGGAGGTCCCGGGACCCTCTGAAAGCTTGAAGAAACACTTGTGATCGACCTTTGGGACTCTCCAACAATTTGGGCAGGTGCAGAGGGACGGATCTACTAAGGGGCCTGGGTGGTCCTAGCACCACCGGAAGCCGGGATAAATTTTTGTGAGGACCTCCGAGGATCACCCAAGTTTGGGCATATATGGTGGAGGAGAAGAGGAGCGGAGTTGCAGAGTGTTTTGGTATTCTGCAAACCAGAAAGAAGAAAGAAGAAAGAAGACTACAATTTTTATTCAAATGACTTGGGAAAATGGTGCGCTTGATGTATGGTTTGAAAAAACCTTCTAAGTAAAACGGTGCGTCAATACGTTCTTTAATATATAGTTTTTGCAATTTTTTATTAAACAAAATGGTTCAACGTTCAAATAGAGTCAGAACTTTTCCAATTCCATATCTAACTCCTAATTGGCTAATCCCATTCTCCATTCACCTCCCCACCCACTAGCACAACCCTAGTCTCCTCCCCCAGTCTTCACAAACTAAGTAGTTCAATTCCAATTTTAGATAATTTCAATTATATTCTGGATATTTTCGTTCTAGTTTGCAATAAATCTATAATGACACATTTTCGAGTATGAAACTTCATCATGGACAAATTTAGTTTTTGTAGTTTATTTTTTCGTTTAATAGTTTTTTGAACTTTTATATTGAGACCACTCAATCTTAAAATCCTGAATCTGCCATTGGATGCAATGGAGAGGCTTGTTGCCTTCATGGATGTGCAAGCAGCAGTGAAGAAGATATTTTTCGCTATGAATATCATTGAGGGTCTACTCCGCAACAAAATAGAAGATCAATAGTTCCGTGGAGAGGACATTTTTCACTATAGTTTTTTTTATCTTTATTATTGGGACCCCCTAAGTCTAAAATCCTGGATTTGTCACTGAAGGGAGTATACTATAGTTGAGTGTCCTGTTGGTAACTGGATAGGCCACGGGGATTGAGAAGAGAACGGAGATGATTGCTACCCAATTAACTGAAATTCAACCAACAAAAGTACCCCGTAGTGTCCCAAGTTGACAGGTCCTGGGACAAGGGATTTGCGTGCCAAGGTCACCCTAAAGAAGATGGGTAGGGCATAAGCAATGTACAGTCCGATGCTTGTGATAGAAACCATGGCATTGAATGCCACAAGGCTTCCGAGAGAATGCAAAGATATCGAAACAAACATGGTTACCAGTTGCCGAAGAAAGCAGAGATAAAATCTTGCTGCAAGTGATCATGTGCTTACTGTTAGTTCCCTGCAAAACGATATTAAAGCTGAAAGCCAAACAGCGTTTATGAGGACTTCGGTTTGTTCACTTTATGCCAAAGTGGTGAAAATGGCATGGCTGCATCTCTAGAGAATGCGTACGCCATCCTGAGAACAAAAATGTAAGATTTGTTGCCGACTTCCTCCCCATTATCAGTGTTGAAGTGAGTGAATACAAACTTAGCACTAGCTAGCCCTTTCCGTTGCAACGAAAACGTAAAAATTATAAAATCGCCTGCTAACTTTTTAAATAATAGTGACCTTAATTTATTATTAGATTGAAATATTGGCACAGTGATATCTTAGAAGTCCTCCTGCAAATGATCCACATCCTGTATATTCTTTTTCTACTTACCCCTTTTGAGCAAGACCGGAACAGTAACATTCTGTTTAATTAATGGATCTTATGATTGACTTTAATCACAAAGTTATCTTTTGTCAAAAAAAAAAAAAAAAACACAAATTTATACAATTCCGAACGCTTTAGTTGTTACAACATCACTGTCTCAAATAGCCCAACTTTCAGACTTGTAATAAACAGGAAGAAAAATGAAGTAAATGAAATGAAGCTAAATGTAAAGAACTTTCTGATATGAATTATAACTTCAAAATCTTATCTTCCTATCAGGCCTTACGGGAAGGCTTTGATATATACACCACAACAACACTTTACAGATTAAACTGTAAGTTACAGTCTGCACACCCATGCCGCAGCACTATCTATACACCTTTACATATTAAACTAACAGCACACACACATGCATTAAACTGTAAGTGACAGTCTGCACACTCATGCCGCAACACCATCTATACACCTTTACATATTAAACTAACAGTAACCAAGCACGCATGGGAAGACTTCTGACAGCACACATGCACATGCTCATACAGCTTGTTGCCGACTAGGATTCTTCACTGCATGTGGAGCATCAAAGCATGGAGTGGAGACAGCACACATGCATATGCACATACAGCTTGTTGCCGACTAGGATTCTGCACTGCATGTGGAGCATCAAATCATGGAGTGGAGACTTGGGTTAACAGCCCCCCGCAAGCGAACAGGTGGGGGAACAACTGGAAGCTTGGAGACAAGAAACTTAAATCGTGAAGAAGAGAGGCCTTTGGTAAAAATGTCAGCAAGCTGGTCTTGAGAACACACATAACTTACTACGAGCTGTTTTCGAACCACCTTTTCACGAACATAATGGTAGTCGACCTCCAGATGCTTAGTGCGCGAGTGGAAGACTGGATTGGACGCCAGGGCAATTGAGGAAATGTTGTCACACCAAATGGTTGGTGGAACCAAATTTCAATGAAGATCTTTGTAGAGAGACCTTAACCATGATAATTCTGCAGCAGTATAAGCTAATTGGCGATAGTCCGCTTCTGCACTCAAACGTGAAACGGTCTTCTGCTTCTTTGAACTCCAGGAGACAAGATTAGAACCCAAATAAACACAGAAACCACCCGTAGAATGACGAGTATCAGGGTTGCCAGCGTAATCTGCATCCGAATAAGCTGTCAACGTAGCAGTTCCTGGTTGATACAGTAAGCCATGATTATATGTAGCCTTTAGATACCGAAGAATTCTCTTGACTGCCATCCAGTGTGTGTTTTTCGGGGAATGCATAAATTGGCACACTTGATTCACAGCGTAGGACAGATCAGGTCGTGTGATGGTGAGGTACTGTAGTGCCCCCACAACACTGCGATACATCTCTGGTTTGACGTAAGGATCGCTAATATGAGCACTCAGTTTCTGACCAGACGACACAGGAGTAGAAATAGGTTTGGCATCTGTGAATTTTGTGCAAGTGAGGAGATCCAGTGCATATTTAGACTGACAAAGATGCATGGCATCACCATTATACTTCACTTCAATGCCTAAGAAATAACTGAGCGGTCCCAAATCTTTCATTAGAAACAAACTACCAAGTTTCTGAATCAAATGAGCCACCTGGCATGGATTGTTCCCTGTTATAAGAACGTCGTCGACATAAATTAACAGAATAATATATATACCCTGCTTGTCAAACACAAAAAGGCTGTAATCACACGTAGATTCCTCAAACCCTAGTTGAAACAAGAAATCAGAGAACCGTTGAAACCAAGCCCTAGGCGCTTGTTTGAGACCATAAAGAGATCGATGTAGCTTACATACATGATGAGGAAACTGGTTGTCAATGAAGCCTGATGGTTGTCTCATGTAGACATGTTCATTTAAGTATCCATGCAAAAACGCATTATGCACATCAAGTTGGCGTACAGGCCACTTCTTTGACACAGCAAGACTCAACACGAGTCGAATGGTGCTATGCTTTACCACAGGGCTGAAAGTTTCGGTGTAATCCACACCAGCTTTCTGATGAAAACCATTGGCAACTAACCGAGCTTTATGTCGCTCAAGAGTGCCATCAGCGTGACGTTTAATTTTAAACACCCATTTGTTGGGTAGCACATTCATTGTAGAATTGTACGGAACTAAGCTCTAAGTTCCATTTCTTTGTAGTGCATTAAACTCCTGCGCCATAGCTTCTCTCCACGCCTGATGTTTGACTGCTTGACTGAAACAGGTAGGCTCAACAAGAGAGTTATCAAGTGCAACATGCATAGCATATTTTGGATTTGGTTTGTGAACCCCTAATTTAGACCGTGTAGTCATAGAATGTCCAGTATCACTGGGGACAGTGGGTTGCACACGATGTTCAGTTACTAAAACTTGCTCATTTGATGATAGTGAGGGTCCTATAGATAGGTTAGGGTCTAAATGTGGGTTGAGCTGTGATACAGGTTCAACCATAGATGGTGGATTAGTGGGTAATGGAAAGTTAGGTAAGATATGAGGGAAAAAATTGTTACCTTGTTCGTCGACACTGTCAGAAGGAGATGTGAGTCCCTGAAAAGGGAATGAGTCCTCGTCGAATAGAACATGGCGAGACAAATAAACTCTTCTTGTGGTCATGTCCAAGCATCTGTATCCTTGATGGTTCAAAGAATATCCAAGAAAAACACAGGACTTTGATTTTGGTTGTAACTTGTTTTGCGTGTATGGTGTTAGCCATGGAAAGCAACGACAACCAAACACCTTCAAAAACTCATAATTGGGTTTTCTTTGAAATAATTTCTCAAACGGAGATGTATCAAATAATACACGAGTAGGTAATCGGTTTATTAGATATGTGGCAGTTGAGCATGCATCAAACCAAAACGTAGTTGATATGAAAGACTGAGCAAGCATAACCATGGCAGTTTCGACAATATGTCGATGTTTTCGTTCAGCTAAACCATTTTGTTCAGGATGTTTAGGGCAAGAAAAACGTTGAGAAATACCATGAATATCAAGAAACCTTTGAAAAAAATGATTCTTATATTCACCACCTTCATCACATTGAAGAGTTTTTATGGATTTGTTAAACATATTTTCAACTTTGGCTTTAAACTTCACAAATATCGCAAAAACTTCAGATTTTTGTTTCATGGGAAAAATCCATGAATATCGCGAATAATCATCCACAAACAACAAATAATAACGAAAACCTTCGTTAGAAGGAATTGGAGAACACCACACATCTGAATGAATAAGTTGCAAAGGAAATTGAGACCTAGACTCGGACAATTGGAAAGGTAATTTAGTACTTTTACCTAGAGGACATGACTCACAAAAGCGTACATCAGAGGTACCATGAATTGGTACCAATTTTTTTGAAATTAAAAACTTGATTATTGGTTTTGCAGGATGGCCAAGACGTGCATGCCACTTTTGAACCGACACTCGAACTCCCACACATGCAGTAACAGAATGCTTGAGACAGCCACTGCCATTTGGAAATGGGTACAACCCATTCTCACATCTCCCTCGGAAAAGCGTCTTCCGTGTCTTGAGGTCCTTTACAAGGAAAACATGGGGAAAAATAAGTAAGTAACAATCATTATCTAGGGTAAACTGATGAGCAGAAAGGATATTAGTGGAGGCAGTTGGGCAATGAAGAATGTCACGTAAAACAAATGAGCAAGATTTAGTTTGAAGTTTACTGGAACCATAATGTGCAATTGAGATGCCCGTGTGATTACCTACACCTCCTACTCCTTCATTCCCGTGATACTCTTTGGGATTGGCCAGATTATGAATGTCAGGAGTAATGTGTGCATTGGCTCCTGTGTCTAGGAGCCAAGAACCATTCTGCTGTTTGTTAAGAGTAATTGGTGAATAGGTCATGGCCGAGAGTCGTTTGGCCGGAATTCGTCCTTCAAAGGCAGTGTTCATGCGCTGGTAATAATCCAACGCAGGATGACCTGGTTTACCACATATCTGACACACAATTCTATCACCACAAGAAACAAACCTTTCGCCAGTTCCTTGATTATTCTGCGAAGCATTGTAATGGCGAGGATTGGCACCTCGGTGAGCACCACCACGATGTGAGTAGTTCCCGCGTCCACCACCACGAGAACGACCACCCCCACGTCCTCTAGAAGCCATGAAGGCATTAACAGTGGCTCCTTCAACCAACGGAACATTGTGTTCCACCATTCTCCTTTCTGTTGTCAGCAGCAAGGATTCAAGGGCAGGATAAGTGATAGGGTTGTCACGAGCTTGTGCTGCGCTCACAGTCATCTCATACGCTGGTCCAAGATTATTTAACACAATCTGGACCAGTTCATCATCACTCACAGGTTGCCCAGCAAGAGCAAGATTGTCAGCAATCGCATTCATGCGATCAAGGTAATCCGCCACAGAGAGATCACATTTTTTGGTCTGCAACAATTCATTCCTTAGAAACAAAATACGATTATGAGACGTGGATGCATACCTTTGCTCCAGAGCTTCCCAAGTAGCTCGAGCAGTTCTTTTGCTTGCCACCACAGACAAGACAGACGCAGTCAGAGATCCATTAATCCAGCTAAGGATCATTTGATCCTGTTGCACCCACGTTGTGTACGCAGGATTCACGGTTGTCAAACCAGCAACATGTTTTGGGGGACACACCAAGGTGCCATCAACATACCCCATCAAGTCCCGGCTTTTTAAAATAGGGAGAATTTGAGCCAACCACAGTGGGTAGTTGGTTCTATCAAGTTTGATATTGACGATAATGGAAAAAGGTTGAAAGGTGGTGGTTTGGGGGTTATGGTTGATAGCAGGGACATTGTTTCCAGCCATGGAAGCGATGATGGACAGAATAATAGGTTAGGATCTTTGTCGTTAGACAAAAAAGGCTCTAGATACCATAAAGAACTTTATGATATGAATTATAACTTCAAAATCTTATCTTCCTATCAGGCCTTACGGGAAGGCTTTGATATATACACCACAACAACACTTTACAGATTAAACTGTAAGTTACAGTCTGCACACCCATGCCGCAGCACTATCTATACACCTTTACATATTAAACTAACAGCACACACACATGCATTAAACTGTAAGTGACAGTCTGCACACTCATGCCGCAGCACCATCTATACACCTTTACATATTAAACTAACAGTAACCAAGCACGCATGGGAAGACTTCTGACAGCACACATGCACATGCTCATACAGCTTGTTGCCGACTAGGATTCTTCACTGCATGTGGAGCATCAAAGCATGGAGTGGAGACAGCACACATGCATATGCACATACAGCTTGTTGCTGACTAGGATTCTGCACTGCATGTGGAGCATCAAATCATGGAGTGGAGACTTGGGTTAACAAAATGTACATATATATATATATATATATATATATATGAATTCGAATCCGCAATCAGCTAGTTGGCGAGATGCTGTCAACTAATTCGTCACCACAACAAGCCATTGAAATCTGGTCATGAGGTTTAGCAATCTTCTTCGCGGCAATCCTTCCCACACCGCGGCCTTTTCCTCGATCCGAATCATCATGTCAACGTAACCGTTATGCAACTTAGCCAAAAAGCTTTATGGGGGAAACAAACTTCAGCAACCTCAGCTTGGTCTCGAGCTTCGAACTCCGCCTAGGACTGTTGCTCCCTTTAGATCCGCCACCGTGCCTCACTACCCTCATCTTCTTTCTGGTCTCACCATTCAGCCTCTGGTACCTCCAGTACCTCTTCAAGTTGTCGTAGTAAGTGGTCGAAACGATCTCCATTTTAATTGATTAATTTCTACCAGTACTAGGGTTTCTTAATTTGTGTGGGTACAAATGGCTCGAGAGAGGTGTGTGAAGAGAGGAAGTCAGAGGGGGGTTTTATAGAGGAGGAGAAGACTTGTGTGCCAAGTCAAAGTGGTAGGCTAGGTCTTATGGTTTCTCCAGGAATGAATGAGCTGGCCATTACAAAAACAAACAAAACAAAAGGGTACAAAATTAACATCAACAAATTCACACCACATTCCGATGGAAAAACGGCATCAACAATATTCTCTTGTCAAGTAATTTTATAAGCAAAAAAGAAGATTTGGCACATAGAACAACAGCTGGTATCTGAAAGGCCAAATATATTCCAGTTAGAAACTCAGATCAACCCACAAATTAGCCGTCCTAAAATTAGCATGCGTGCAGATTCTGATCATAATCCGTATATGTTTATGTGTTAAGAAGACTGCGAGTACGACATTTTCTACCAGATAGGAGAATTGAGTTATAATTTCATAGCGGTCCTGTATCCAGTCAAAACCTGGCGACTGCATGCATTAACCTTGTGCAACAATTTCAGCAGTGGATCCATCTCGCCCATATACGTGGTTTGACTCACGACGCATAATTAAGTTTTATTTCTAATCCAAATTCCAAAAACATAAAAATCATAGGCACAAATGTACGAAAAATTCAACCAATATATTGAGTTTCTGTAAGGGCCGGCTTCCACGAGGACGTATGAACATTTTACAATTTCTGTAGATGTTCAAACTTTTGTATAAGAACTAACAAATAGAATTAATCAAATCTGTGACACTGAAAGTGAAACTAACTACATATCCGTCAAGTTGAAGAAGTTGCTTTGGCTTTCAACTATCAATCCATGCTCAGCTAATTGGCGGGAAGCAGCCAATCTCTTGTAAATCTCCAAAACCAGTCTGCTGTCAACTAACTCGTTGCCACAAGTAGCCATTGAAACCTGATCTTGGGGTTTTGCGATCTTCTTCGCGGCAATCCTCCCGACACCGCCGGCCTTGCCCGCCATCCGAATCATCATGTCAGCGTAACCATTATGCAACTTAGCCAAAAACTTGATAGGGGAAACATACTTCAGCAGCCTCAGCTTGGTCTTGAGCTTCCAACTACGTTTAGGACTAGTGCTCCCCTTAGCTCCTCCGCCGAGCCTCGCAACCCTCATCTTCTTTCTGGTCTCGCCATACAGCCTCTGGTAGCTCTTCCTCCTCCAGTACCTCTTCAAGCTGTCGTGGTACGTAGTCGGAACAATCTCCATAGTAGGATCGAATAGCTCGCAGTAGTGTTTACTTCAAATCGTCGTAGCTAGCAACCGGAACAGACGAACAAGTTGAGAGCTGATGTTTTTGGGTTTTGAGGTTTGAGAGAGTCGTGTTAGAGAGAGGAAGCAAAGAGGGGTTTATATAGAGAGGAGAGGAGAAGAATTGGGTGCCAAGTCAAAACATGAGAGCTTGGTTTTAGTGCACAGCGTGTGCTTGGTCAATATTGTCTGTCTGTGACAGTGTGACTGCGACCAGGCAAACGCTAATCTTTGATGCAATTGAATTAATAATTAATTAGGTTTGATTAAGTATGCTTCTAGTTACTAAATCGAGTAATAAATCCAATGCGTGGTATCAGTTTGTCCAGTATTCTCATGCTTGGCACCTTGGACCGGATTAAAAAGTCCAATCCACAATAATCCAATCCATGGTCCAATCTCAAATAATGCTCCAGACTCTTACTTGAATAGGACTCTTCCGTAGCCAAGGAAAGGCGATTATAGGAAATTAATCAGCTTATTTAGAAGTACTTTTAAAATAGATAAAAATGCTTTTAGTAAAAGTGTTTTTTAAACTAATTTTTAAAATAATGCAAGTAAATCTTGAAAAAATACTAAAAATGCCACATGAAAGAAGCACATAACTAATATTATCAGATTGAAATATTGGCACAGTGATATCTTAGAAGTCCTTCCGCAAATGATCCACATCCTGTATATTCTTTTTCTACTTACCCTTTTTGAGCAAGACCGGAACAGTTACATTCTGTTTAATTAATGGGTCTTATGATTGACTTTAATCACAAAGTTATCTTTTGTCAAACAAATCACAAACTTAGACAATACCGAACTCTTTAGTTGTTACAACATCACTGTCTCAAACAGCCCAACTTTCAGACTTGTGATAAACAGAAACAAAAATGAAGTAAATGAAATGAAACTAAACGTGTGTGTGTGTGTGTGTGTGTGTGTGTGTGTGTGTGTGTGTGTGTGTGTGAATTCGAATCCGCAGGCAGCTAGTTGGCGAGAGGCCGTCAACTAATTCGTCACCACAGGAAGCCATTGAAATCTGGTCATGAGGTTTAGCAATCTTCTTCACGGCAATCCTTCCCACACCGCGGCCTTTCCCTCGATCCGAATCATCATGTCAACGTAACCGTTATGCAACTTAGCCAAAAAGCTTTACGGGGGAAACAAACATCAGCAACCTCAGCTTGGTCTCGAGCTTCGAACTCCGCCTAGGACTGTTGCTCCCTTTAGATCTGCCACCGTGCCTCACTACCCTGATCTTCTTTCTGGTCTCACCATTCAGCCTCTGGTACCTTCTCCTCCTCCAGTACCTCTTCAAGTTATCGTAGTACGATCTCCATTTTAATTGATTAATTTCTACCAGTACTAGGGTTTCTTAATTTGTGTGGGTACAAATGGCTCGAGAGAGGTGTGTGAAGAGAGGAAGTCAGAGGGGGTTTTTATAGAGGAGGAGAAAACTTGTGTGCCAAGTCAAAGTGGTAGGCTAGGTCTTATGGTTTCTCCAGGAATGAATGAGCTGGCCATTACAAAAACAAACAAAACAAAAGGGTACAAAATTAACATCAACAAATTCACACCACATTCCGATGGAAAAACGGCATCAACAACATTCTCTTGTCAAATAATTTTATAAGCAAAAAAGAAGATTTGGCACATAGAACAACAGCTGGTATCCGAAAGGCCAAATATATTCCGGTTAGAAACTCAGATCAACCCACAAATTAGCCGTCCTAAAATCAGCATGCGTGCAGATTCTGACCATAATCCGTATATGTTTATGTGTTAAGAAGACTGCGAGTACGACATTTTCTACCAAATAGGAGAATTGAGTTATAATTTCATAGCGGTCCGGTATCCAGTCAAAACCTGGCGACTGCATGCATTAACCTTGTGCAACAATTTCAGCAGTGGATCCATCTCGCCCATATACGTGGTTTGACTCGCGACGCATAATTAAGTTTTATTTCTAATCCAAATTCCAAAAACATAAAAATCATAGGCACAAATGTACGAAAAATTCAACCAATATATTGAGTTTCTGTAAAGGCCGGCTTCCACGAGTACGTATGAACATTTTACAATTTCTGTGGATGTTCAAACTTTTGTATAAGAATTAACAAATAGAATTAATCAAATCTGTGACACTGAAAGTGAAACTAACTACATATCCATCAAGTTGAAGAAGTTGCTTTGGCTTTCAACTATCAATCCATGCTCAGCTAATTGGCGGGAAGCAGCCAATCTCTTGTAAATCTCCAAAACCAGTCTGCTGTCAACTAACTCGTTGCCACAAGTAGCCATTGAAACCTGATCTTGGGGTTTTGCGATCTTCTTCGCGGCAATCCTCCCGACACCGCCGGCCTTGCCCGCCATCCGAATCATCGTGTCAACGTAACCATTATGCAACTTAGCCAAAAACTTGATAGGAGAAACATACTTCAGCAGCCTCAGCTTGGTCTTGAGCTTCCAACTACGTTTAGGACTAGTGCTCCCCTTTGCTCCCCCGCCGAGCCTCGCAACCCTCATCTTCTTTCTAGTCTCGCCATGCAGCCTCTGGTAGCTCCTCCTCCTCCAGTACCTCTTCAAGCTGTCGTAGTACGTAGTCGGAACAATCTCCATAGTAGGATCGACTAGCTCGCAGTGGTGTTTACTTCAAATCGTCGTAGCTAGCAACCGGAACAGACGAACAAGTTGAGAGCTGATGTTTTTGGGTTTTGAGATTTGAGAGTGTTGTGTTAGAGAGAGGAAGCAAAGAAGGGTTTATATAGAGAGGAGAGGAGGAGGAGAATTGGGTGCCAAGTCAAAACATGAGAGCTTGGTCTTAGTGCACAGCGTGTGCTTGGTCAATATTGTCTGTCTGTGACAGTGTGACTGCGACCAGGCGAACGCTAATCTATTAATAATTAATTAGGTTTGATTAAGTATGCTTCTAGTTACTAAATTGAGTAATATATCCAATGCGTGGTATCGTTTATATTATATGGTTTGTCCGGTATTCCCATGCTTGGCACCTTGGACTGGATTAAAAAGCCCAATCCACAATAATCCAATCCATGGTCCAATCTCAAATAATGCTCCAGACTCTGACTTGAATAGGACTCTTCCGTACATACCAAGGAAAGACGATTATTGGAAATTAAACAGCTTATTTAGAAGTATTTTTAAAATAAATAAAAATACTTTTAGTAAATGTATTTTTTAAACTAATTTAAAAAAGAATGCAAGTAAATCTTGAAAAAATACTAAAAGTGCCACCTGAAAAACGTACATAACTAATATTTTCTAAAAGAAACACATAACTTGTACTATATGAAAGAAGCACATAACTAATATTTTCTAAAAGAAGCATATAATTAATGCTTATTGCAAAAAAAATATTTTAGGTACTTTTGTAATCCAAAATTATATTTACTAAAAATACTTTCAATCATTTAAAAAGTACTTTCAAACAATACTAAAGTGTGAAAGATTATTCCTTAATCCGGTCTCTCATGGGGCCAATCGACAGAAAAAGAAAAAAAAATAAAAAAATTCAGGAATGGCCCACACCATGCTTCTGGACACTCACACGTGCGTGTTTGGCCCGGGTCCAGCGGTAGAAACTAGAAGGAGAGCAAAGCATAGTTTGTGATGTGAAGTGTGAATGTGAATAGCCGGTGGGCAGGGAATATCGACGATGACAATACTTGGGCTTTGCTTCTTCAATCACCCATATATTTCAAAAAAACCACATCTAACATGTCACATCACAATTATCTTTTATTTTAGGCTTTTTAAACAAAATATTTCGGAAAGTATCATAACTCTTTAGTTTGGTTCTTAAAATTTAAAATCGATAAAAATAATTATTGAGTTTGTTCATTATCAATTATCTTGATTATTCTGTAAAAAAAAAAAAAAAATCTCTTTTAAATAAGAAAAAAATTGAAAAAAATAATAATAATTTAATAAACAATGGCCAAAATAATTTCACAAAAGTTGAAGTTATTTTTGTCTATTTCATTTTTATTTAATAGATAATTTTACGAAATGACCAAAATAATTGACGAACACTTCTATTAATTTTAAATATCAGGGACCAGATGAAGAGTTATGTCAATCTCATAAACTATTTTAGATAAAAAAAAAACCTTTATTTTACTTGTTCCGTGACGGAGAAAAACTTATGCAAGGCTGCCCTTTCACAACATCAAACAATAAGAATATTCAACGAATCAACTAAACAAACTTAAGCAAAAAGGAAGGTTCATATTTCATCTGGTTTATAAATTCCGATATCCGTCTACGAAATTCACATGGCAAGATGGACCCTATAATATGAACATCTGCTCATTAACTCTATTCTTATCTACAAACACCCGACACTGTGCTGTCTTCTCCCGTTTTCCCTTCCATTTAGCATGGCGTTTCTGTCTCCGCTATTGCCTCTTGACAATTCAACACCGTTCTGAGGTTCGATGTATACACTCGTAAGCTCTGTTGGCTGCACACAAAGACTGTTGGCGTTGTTAGTCAAGGACTCGTCGCGATTTTGAGACTCTGCCAGCATCTGAAAGTATGCGTGCGGTCCCCAACCTGCCCATCCAACAACATCAAGAGAAAGAATCTTGTCAACAATGATTCCGGACTACTAAAATGCACACAAGTTCAAATAAGCTCCTTGTACAATTTAATGAACCGTAGAAACCTTAGTTTTTCAATGCAAGAAAAAAATGCTCATGGACTCGACGGAATTAGTAAACCTCTGCAAAGAAGATAGTTATTAAAAAGAACAGCAAAGCTATACGGTGGGTAAAATTACCATCTGTTTCATATGGAGGTGGAAAGAATTGCAGGTAACAAAATGAAGCAATGGTGATTCCTGCACAAAATAAATATACATATTAGAAAAATGGAAACTCGACAAACATCTTTTTTCTCAAAAAATCATGCCAATGATGCTAGAGGCAGACAAGGTACCTATAAGCCCGCCAGCAAAAACATCTTGCCAATGATGCCAATAGTCATCAACTCGAGAAACTGCCACCAGCGCTGCAGTAAGTAGTGGTAAAATGACAATACAGAGCTTTGCAACATGTCCCCTACGATCAAACACCCTAACTTTCCCCGATAAGTACCATGCAAGGAAACCAAGACCTGCAAAGGACCCTGCATGTTGACAACCGCACTGTCATTTAAGCTACACGATACAAAGTCAAACATACATATGCACTAAAGAAAATACATAGGCAGCATGCAGCCCTTAAGAGACATGAAACACATCCCAGAACATCCCTAATCTTTAATCCTCTTTCATGTACAGTTTCCCGAAGTATCAAAATGCTTACATGAAGTATGCCCGCTTGGGAAGCTTTTATGCCCTTCCTTAATGACACTCTTGATTCCAGTACATATGACATCCTTTGTGGTCTGATCAAATACCTGGACATGGACATGGATCAATCGTACGTCATATGTGTGTATAAGTGAGGAGGATCAAGAACTAAACAATGAAAAGTTCATTTCACGACAAATCAAAAGGTATAAATAATTTTATGCACTAGAAGGCCCACCCCTTTTCCATCAGGAAAACAACGCCAAAAGAAGTCTGGACGAGGTCGACCAACACCATCTTTGATCGCATCAGTTAAAACAGCGGTTATGAAGACAGAGAATAGAAGGCCTGAATGAGCATGGATATAAAATGTAAGGGTTAACAAAATACAACAACTTGCAAACAACATTCACCAATGCAAAAGTCACAAAAAGGAAAAAGAAAGACACGATAGTTACCCAAACTGGCATGGTGCAGATCATAGACATCCTTTCGGATGAAGTAGTACAGAAGAATGACAACAAGCGGCAACAATACCGCAATTATCTGTGCCAGAAATACAACATAAGATTCTTCTTTTCCTTACAGTGTCATCACAAAAGCGAGACCGATGCAAAAGTTAAACTATCCAAATTTTACCAGCATGACATTGTTATCGCAAAACCAAAAACGTACCGGAACAGCCCAGAAGGGAACTGTATTGTCTTTCAAAGGGTAACTCAGGTCTGTCATCATGTCCTCCCCAACAAAGCGGTGAAACGGTTCTATCAAGTTCAAACCGAGATCAATCCCGGCGAGAACCAACAGAATCAGCCAATCATGCATATGAATCCTTACCACCTTAACTCCATGGGACCTTACAGTGTGGCAACCCAACTGAACTTCTGGCATTTTTCACTAACTGGAAATGAAAAACAAAAAGAAAAACACTGTAAGTATCTTGTATTCAAATCTTAATCCCACTGCCATTTCAAATTAAGGGAAAGAAAAAGTTGAAATAATAAGATTAAATTCAACATTTCGGCTTGAATGATATCGATCGAGTATTTCCAATTTATCTTTCTTCGGGGAAACTCATGGAAATCTAGTTTCTTTAATTTTCCTTCATTTTCTAGGCAACCAAACAGAAAACTTGAAAAAACAAACTACAATAAGTTACACAGACACGGTAAACATAAAAAATTAAATGAACAAATTGAAACAAGAACTTTACAAAGCGCAAAAAAAAGTTACAAAAACTAACAGAGAGAGATAGAGAGGTACATACATGCAATTTCCGTACGACAGGAGCGAGTCTCCGAGCGCGTAATGGTGAGGGTGGGCGGGGTTCCGGCTTCGATTTTACGGCGGCGGAGGGAGCAGCAGGGGGAGTAATTTTTGGGGAAGAAGAACGGGATGCAGAAAACTTAAAAAGGAAAAGCGTGCGGCGTGAAAGAAAAACAACGGAGTTTCCAATTTTGTTACGGGGAGAGTGGATTACCGGATCCTACTCTGCACAGAAGTAGGTGGATCTGACGAACAAAGAAGAAGAAGAATAATTGAAATTTTGGAGTTTGGAATTTGAATTTGATTTGGGGAATTTAAATTAATTATCCTATTTTTAGATATTAACAAGAAGTGAGAAATCGCGGCGCGTTGCCGAGTGCTGATTGCTTGCTGTGTTCGGCGCGGGCAGCGACACCAAACTTAGAGCATAATTTGATCAAAACTAATCACAAGTAATTGTGATTTAGTTGTATGATTTATCCGAACGAAATGATTACCAATATGCTTAGGCGTCAATTCAGCTCCATAACTTGCAGTGCAAAAGAAACCATCCAAGCTTGAACTCGGCAGAGTTTTTGTGACTTAAAAACATCAATTTTCAACTCAAAAGTCTTTTTAAATTTTATAAAATTTACAGCTCGAATAATTAAAAATGCTTACTATTTAACTTAAAATCATGTGTTCAAATCTCACGCGGCTCGGAGTTTAGTCGCAGGCATAGTGGATACAAAATTCCAAAGGGAAATGTCTTTTTTTTAAGAGATGCTGTTTTCGGTGCTTAATTGTTGTTCCATTCCATGCGTACACAAAACTGTGATTCTCCGTGTTCTTTTCTTGTTCAACGTGCATGCGTTTTTCTACTTTTATATCTTTTCAAAAAAATTCACCGTTGAAGGAAAGAGAGTGGGTGGCAACACACCATTTGTGGAGGAGTTAAAGATAATCAAGATTAAGTTAATTATTATATTAGAAGACAAGCTAGTTAAGCAAGATTAATTATTCAAAACTGGAGACGTTATTGGCCAGTGGTTGAACGGCTCAGAAAGCAACTCGAATGTTTACAATAATTTAATCCATTGGCGCGTGCCAACGAGCATGAAGTCAAAGCCCCTCAGGATATACCTGTCCCAGTACACAGATTCATCCTTGGACCCTGAGGTATACCTGTCCCGATATATCTACCTCAAACTGTCAGGTATTCGGTTTTGTGGAGTCTACAGATTACTTCGCAGATACCGTATTATACTCTTTTTCGTATTTTTACTTACGTGACGGAAACTAAATCTTTACTTTAGTCACACCTTGATAAGAAAAAAATTAAAAGTTTGATCAACGGAAGCAATGTTAGGCCAACTAAACTATCTTAAATTCACAAATTGATGATATATGCAGTTGGCTTTTCAGCCAAAATGGTTTTTGAGATTTA
This sequence comes from Pyrus communis, assembly GCF_041283825.1. NCBI lineage: Eukaryota > Viridiplantae > Streptophyta > Magnoliopsida > Rosales > Rosaceae > Pyrus > Pyrus communis. The sequence goes on along the minus strand of NC_142577.1, from coordinate 29,220,742 downwards.
CATAACTCCTCACTTTGGTCTTTAAGATTATCCATCAATCATTTTGGTGATTGGATGAAAAATTATGTTAAATAAGGATCAAAATGACAAAATTACTCTTAATTTAATAAACATGCCAAAATGATTTGACCAAAATTGAGGGTATTTTGTCATTTTATCCTTATTTTATGGAGATTTTTCATGAAATGACCAAAATGATTGATTGTGGACAAACTCAAGGACCAATTATATTGATTTCAAATCTTAGGGATTAGCCACTTAGTACTACGTTTTAGTGATATTCCTCTTCACTTGTAAGTGAGAGGTCTTAGGTTTGATTCTCGCGAAAAGCGAATTTGAACCACATTATTGTTAGCTCATTGTGAGGCTCAGCCTACCCCTCCCCTTTAGTGTAGGTGATATCGTTTGTTCAAAAAATAAATAAATAAATTTTAGGGACCAAAATGAAGGGTTATGCAAATCTTTCAGGCAGTATCAAAACTTTAATAAATTCATCATTAGCAAACTAAACTATCTGTTTATGGTACTAATAACCTTCTACGCAAGGTGTCTTAAACCGGTATCTACACGAGCATAAGCAGTATGCGGAGTACCAAGACGAAGCGCGGCATGTACAATCCTACTTTCCGCCTGATTCCATTTCATGCAGCCTAATGCTTGTGTATCGGTTTCCAGAGAATGCTGCATATGCATCGCTATTTTGTATGTGTTGTTCGTTCACATTCTGAGCCCCCGTTACCTGCACACTCGGTGCATTGTTCGTAGGATTGACACCCAGATGTGAAAGGATACGCGTCTCCTCCAAAGCGGAGAAATACGCATAAGGACCCCATCCTGAATACATCAAAGAAATAGTTAGGAAACTGAGAAACAGAAACAACTAACATACTGTGGCGACGGTATTTTGTGGAAGTATGCAGGAAAAATGAGGAACAGATAAAAGAAGATGTGACCTTGATCATGATAAGGGGAAGGGAAGAATTGCCGGTAACAAAATGAAGCCACAACAAGTCCTGCAGAATATGAACCGCGTATAAAGCTCTCGCATCCTTACATTAGAGCGTTAACTGAAGAAAAGAGATCGTGCAGAACAGACCTAAGAGACCTCCAGCAAACACATCTTGCCAATGGTGCCAATAGTCATCTACTCTTGAAATGGCAACGAGAGATGCAGCAAGGAGAGGAAGCAAGACAATACATAGTTTCGCCACATGCCCTTTGCGATCAAATGCTTTAATCTTCCCGCACAAGTACAACGAGAGAAATCCTAAACCTGCAAAGGACCCTGCAGAGCAATGCCAAGATGTATCGGTTGTATGGACATGGATGATGAAATTTGAAGAACTAAACGGATCTAGTAGACTTAAACAGCGTAACAGCAGGAAGCATTTCTTACATGAAGCGTGACCACTTGGAAAACTCTTATGTCCTTCCTTTATGTCACTGTCCTTACCATGGCACACTACACCCCCAAACTGATCATAAACCTACACAAAGCGAAAAGATATTTACGCATCAAATTTTACTCGATTTGGAGCAGATTCCATATCACATTACAACAAATTTTCCACCAGGACATTAAAAGATAGATAAGGATATGGAGCCAATTAAAACATACATCTTTTCCATCAGGAAAGCAACGCCAAAAGAAGTCTGGTCGAGGCCGGCCAACAGCATTTTTTATTGCATCCGTGATAACACCAGTAATCAGCACGGCGAACAAGAGGCCTGCTCTTGCAGATAGATATATAACCAAATTAATGCACGGAACAATAAACAAACAAAAGGTTCCGAGTTTGATAAAAACTAAGCAAACAGGAAAAGAAATGCATTACCAAGAATGCTATGGTGCAGATCATGGACATCTTTCCGACGCATATAGAAAAAGAGGAAAATCACAATAGGCAACAAAACCGAGTACATCTGAAGACATCCCGTTAACTTTAGTACTGCTTACATCAAATCCATACAATCCAACAACCAAATGCACATTGATCAAAATGGAATTAGACTAAAAGAAGCAGCGAAAAACGTACAGGGACAGCCCACACAGGTACCGTGTTCGCTTTCATGGGATATCTAAGGTCTTCCATCATATCCTTCCCCACAAAACGGTAGAACGGATAAATGATGAACAAAATGAGCTCTATCACTGCAAGGAGCAGCAGTATAAGCCAATCGTACATGTGGTTCTTTGCAAGTGCAGCTCCATGGGATTTAATCGTGTACCTTCGTCCCAGTTCGATCTCCGGGGTTCTTCCCTGCTTGAACAAATACACTGAATCACTTCCCAACAGAAATACATTGGGAAATAGACAATATTCGATTTGAGTTGACTTGATTAGAGACTTTAGTTCAAAGATGTTTCTAAAATCTATATCAACAAACGAACAAAAAGAATCTAAACGCTTACTGCTTTATGCGTCACAGTTCGAAGCTACTACAAATTATTCTTCCCAAAAGATAAAAACTTGTTTACAGTTTAATCTCAATCATTTATGATAATAAATAACACTTAATAAAGCAATAAAAAATTCAAACAGCAAGAAAAGCAAAATTAATCTACCAACCTGAAAGATACCCCGGAAGTTAAAAAGAGATCCTAGATTCCTCCACGCCATAACCAACAGAACCCAGAAATCTACAGGGAAAGTTGTCAAGTTTCGAACTTTCAGACGCAGAAAACAAACCCCAAGTGAACAAACACAACAGAACAAAGGAACAGAAAAGCTAAAAAAAGAAAAAGAAGTGTCAGCAACTTGGTCCGCCTCTATTACCTTAAGAAAAGAAGGCTTCAATTTTTTTCCAGGAAAATGTGAGAACTTTCGTGGAAATTTTCTGCTTGCTGCAAACTGCCAATTATAGTAGGAGAGTTACTATAAACTTTGGAGAGAAAAGAAAGACCTTTGTGTAGACCTTTACCCGCGTAGAAATGATCCTCCGTTTGCTGACGTGTACAGCCGTGTGGGCGCCCACGTCGGAATTTTATGGTTTTTGGGTGCTACGGCGTCGTTTTTGGTGACTGGTTGCATGCGGTGCGGAGGATCGTGGGTGACAGCTGTGCTTGTAACATGGGCTTTGATGGATGGCTAACCGGCGGAATGGAGGTAGTTGATACGGACGGTTACCGTCAGTTGGCGGGGCTATTGGTCCACTCACCTCACAGCCATAAGTAAAAGCGACTTGCCGTTTTACTTTTTATTCATTTTTCTTTTAATTTTTCTTCCTTTTTGTTTGTTTGTACTTGTTTTGTTGAGTTTGTGGTTCGGACTTTATGTTGAGTAATGAGTTTCTTGACTTTAACATTTTCCCAACATTTAATTAATTTATTTTTTTAAATGAGAATTATTTGGCGGCTTTGCCACCGCAATCCACTTTCCACTAACCAATCATGGTATTCCAGCAAATATTAGGGACCTACAACTAGTCTCTCCATTGGAGTTTAGGGTTTAAGCTGGGAGGCAAATCAAACTGTTTGGGCCGAATAAGGCTTTCGGATGTTTTGTATGGGCCTATGGGCTATAAGTGGAGGACTAGATAGAGTATGGGCCTGTGAACAACTGCACACTGCAGCCCAATGTTTTTCTACAGGCATAAATAAAGTCAACGTTAGCAAAGAAAAAAGTCCATTATGCAATGGGATCTTTTGATATAGGTCCAAAGTAACTAAAAATTAGACCTATTTCAAAAGTCAAAAGTCACTAAAAATTGGATTTATTTCAAAAGTTGGCCTATAAAATTGGATATATTTCAAATTTTCCCTTATGCAATTATGATTTTATTTTATTAAACCAAGCAATTTCTAATTTAGTATGAAGTAGAGAGAAATGTGGATTACAGCCAGTCAGTTTCTGATGGAAAGAGGGATCCAAATTCGAGACGTTACAGTGATGTTCTAGACTAATAATATAAATACAATATTTGAGTTCATCGCACGAGATGTATTAAATTAGTTGCAATGTATTAGTATAGAACGTCATAAAAATTTTATCTCACAATAAAATTTTCCACGTACAAAAAGAGAAGACACTAATGCAATTAGGAACTAGGAATATGACTCGGAAACAGAATGGCGTCATGACTGGCCATACTATGACGTCAATAAACCTCCACGGTCACTAGAAATCTGTGTGGAAAGGAAAGCGAAATTGCTAGTGGGTGGTTAGGAAACAAAAAAAAAAAGAAAAAGAGGAAGAAGGGTTCCAAGTTTCCAACTTCCGAATTCCAACCTGGAAATCGAGGTCGCACTTTCCTTGTGTAAACGTTGACGAAAATGAAATTTTTTTTTGGAACGGAAATATGAGTGGTATATCACGTGTTTTTATAAAAATGGTGAAAAATTTTATTTTTTAAGTTATTAATTTTTTAACACACATATCTTACAATTTGTGTAGTAATACGTTGTGTATCACCCTATGTACCGATCACACTGAAAAATCTCTTGACGACGACATCTCGGACTTCTAACCCAAAAACTGAACACACAGAATGCTTGCCTCTATAGTCTTAGTCTCAGCTGTGGTGAACGCTGACGAGGCTGTTGAGCACTTGAGCATGCATTCCAAAACGAAAATGATCATCTTCAGATCATTTCCTCATAATCCACCAAATCAAATAATTTGTACCGTTGAAATTTGATTAAACGGCTGAAGTTATTATAACTTTTAAAGTGGGCCTATGTTTGTAGCCGTTAGATCAAATTTCAAGGGCACATATTCCCTAATTTGGTGGATTACGAAGAAGAGATCCGAAGAAGATCCCTTTCCTTCCAAAATATCCCAAAAGGGATTTTGCTACTACACTTGCAGCCGACGCTAACACAACTATAAGCAATAATAAATACAAGACTTAATGTGCTAGTTTCACGCACTCACATATGATTGATTATACCATATCTCGTCTAAGTAGCATTCACGTAATACATTACTCGCTACGTCTTGATTATGACTCACTTTTTACTCATGCCAAATTACTTATTACATCTCAATTGCAAATTACAATCTTTTATTCATACGAAACCAGGTGAGCACAATTCATCCAAAAGGTCTCGACGTGATGAATTACTTTACTCATTACGTTTTAAGATGCAACTTACTTTTGATCCATGTCGCGCGTCACATTGTTCACAATAAAAAGTAACAATCAATCAACGAAAATCATCTTCTTATTAAAAAGGAGTCCAAGCTCAGAGCAATGGTACGCAATATTTAGGTAAACAATATTCCCCCACGAGAGGTTTGCCTAAACGCCAAAAGGACCCGAATTTTGCCATTTTATTTTTGCGTCTAACACCTAAATTATTAGTCTACCTTATCCCTTGGAAATTAAGCATAAACAAAATGGGAAAAATACAAAAGCCCCACGAGTAGGTGGTTTCATGCTAAAATCTAGTGTATGTCTTATGCCGTTTGAAATATTATCCACCTCCAACTTTAGCTTCGCCTACATCAATAATGTAACCTTCTAATTTGTAAACAAAAAGTGGGTGGCCCCCTACCTAACTGTTGATGGGGGCATTTTTGCTCGACACTCTTAAAATAATGGTAATGTTCATCATTTTATTTATTATTATTGGATAAGTTTAAATTTTAAGATTTATATCTATTCACTACACATACCTCGTCTAGAGGTGATAAATAAAGTGTGAACATCACCATCACTTAAGAGTGATGCGTAATGCCACTTTGTACTACAGTCTAGTAGTATTCATCTTCACTTGTAATAAAAAGTCTTAGATTCGATTCTCGCAAAGACGAATTTGAACCACATTATTGCTAGCCCACTTCCCCCACCTATTAGTCTAGATAATATCTTTGTTAAAAAAAAAAAAATAGTGGTGAGCAATAATTATCCCCATTACTACTATTAGCTTATTCCACATGGTTGTATGGTTGGTAGGTTTGGTTAAACTTATAATCCGTGTTCTTTATCAAATACTATGTTAGAATATAAACATCTAATTTTAAAAGTTAATAATGAATCGGTTCTACGAGGATGTAAAAAATTGTCTCATCTTATAAAGGTATGAAACCTAAAAAAATGAAAAGAAACTTATAAGAAATAGCACTATTTATATATTATTAATCAGTTTTAGATCACGACCTCAACATACTTTCAGATTTAAAATGTTTGTTACTTTAACTGTTATTATATTTTGGTTTGGAACAAGTTTTTGCATTATATTTATTTTTCTAACACTCACGATCGTAAGAGTTCCAATCTTGCTATCTTCATTTTAGACTAAGAAAATTGCTTCCATTATCTTATAAAAATAAAATAATAAATTAAGATGGGTAGTGTTATTATATTTATATGGGTGGGCTGGAAAGCGGTGCGATGCGCCACATTACCACACCAATATGTCACATTGCATGCTATAAATTGTTCTCGATAATATTATTCTCCTTGTATTTGTATATGTAAAGATTTATTTCTTTTCACTCGACAACGCGTCATTACTTATACATATAAACGTCGGTATTCAAATGTTTATTTCTTTATCATCATTTTTAAATATTATATTTTTTAAAATTATTTAATTAAAGTCTCTTTTAATGTATCAAACAAATTAACAATTATACTAACAAGTAATATTGTTACGGTTGCCCGTCAAGCTGTTTGATACATATAAATTACTATCAATCTGTGGATGGATTAATATTTTTCATCAAAATATTTAAGGAATATGACATCGTCGTACGGGAAGTAAAATAATCTCCCTTTGTCAAAACAACATGATATGGTTCTAAACCCTTATGGGTTACGTCATCAAAGAGGGATTTCACTCAATGTGGGTCCCTCTTATTCTGAACCGAATCCCGCTAAAGTAAGCCTATGAAGCTTAAGAATTCTAGTAGAATTGTAGGGTGAATATTCCTTTATGCTTCACAACTTACGGGGTTTGTATAAAAAATTAAAAAAAAAAAAATATATATCTGGCGATGATCTTAGAGATTATGTGATCGTAATTGTTTATTATTTATCGTACGGTTAGTTTTTGTTAAATATTATTTATATTTTTTTTAAATTTAAATTTTGAAATGATTTATAACTTCATGATGTACGATGAACCTGGATCCTTTTCCAAAAAAGGGGCTTAAATGTTAAAATGATCGATCCTTATGTTTATCTTCCTTAGACAACCAAGAACATTTCCATATAATTTATGTAAAAAAAAAAATTATAAATTATAAATTAAAAGGAAAAATTATTCTTCTACCAACTCTTCGACCTCCTCCCTAACATTACCCCTTCTCTTTTCTATGTCACGACCTTAATCATTTTTTAGATTGGAAGTTTTGTTTCTTTTATGTGTTATTTCTCATTGATTTGCATTTTCTGTAAAGAGAAAGAGTAATTATTTCTCATATGATTTTTCTTATGATTTTTTTAAAAAAGATTGAATGAAATGTCCTTAATTGGCTATCAGAGACAAACACATACTAAATTGTCCATATAACTATAACACATTGACTATTTTGACATTTAAGCTAAAAAAACAATTAAAAGAAAAAAGCAACTTATTGGTTTAATATTCAATAGGTGTAGTGTGTGGACTATATCTAAATAGACCAGTCATTTTACTATATACAATATTTATTGTTAAAATTTAAAGTTTTCAAATTATTTTTATTAATTTTATTTATAAATTACCATCAATCTGTGAATAGATTAATATTTTTCATCAAAATATTTAAGGAATGTGACATCATCTTTCGAGAAGTAAAATACTCTCCCTTTGTCAAAACAACATGGTATGGTTCTAAACCCTCTTGGGTTACGTCATCAAAGAGGGATTTCACTCAAGGTGGGTCCCTCTTATTCTTAACCGAATCCGGCTAAAGTAAGCCTATGAAGCTAAAGAATTATCGTAGAATTGTAGGGTGCATATTCCTTTATGCTTCACAAGTTATAGGGTTTGCATAAAAAAAAGAGGAAAAGGATTCGGCAAATGATCCTGGTTATTCTATTATTGTGATTGTTCATCGTATATCATACGGTCAGTTTTTGTTAAGTATTTATATATTTTTTTAAATTTAAATTTTGAAATAATTTCTGATCGCACGATGTACGATGAACAGTCACGATTATAGGATCTTAGGATCCTCTTCCAAAAAAAAAGGGCTTAAATGTTAAAATGATTGGTCCTTATGTTTATCTTCGTTAGTCAACTAAAGACATTTTCATTTAATTTCTGTAAAAAAAAATTATAAATTAAAAGAAAAATTATTCTTCTGCCAACTCTTCGACCTCCTCTTTAACATTATCCATTCTTTTTTCTATGTCACAAACTTAATCATTTTTCGGATTGGAAGTTTTATTTATTATATATGTTATTTCTCATTGAGTTGCACTTTTCTGTAAAGAGAAAAAATAATTATTTCTTATATGATTTTTCTTATGAATTTTTTAAAAGAGATTGAATGAAATGTTCTTAATTGGTTAGTAGAGACAAACATAGACTAAATTGACCATATAACTATAACACATGAATCATTTTGACATTTAAGCCAAAAAAACAATTAAAAGAAAAAAGCAACTTATAGGGTTAATATTCAACGGATGTAGTGTGTGGACTGTATCTAAATAGACCAGTCATTTTACTATATATGGTCCTTTGGTAGGGTAAATTTACCCCCCGGATCGATACATAAAGGGCTGGTTTGGTATTGCTGTGCTTTGAAAAAAAGTTGCTTCTGCTGTGCTGTGAGAATAAGCAGCTGTGAAATAAAGCAGCAGAGTGTTTGGTAAACTTTTTTATAAAAGTGCTTTTGAAAAAAAAAAGCAGTATTAGAGTGTTTGGTAAACTTTTATGTAAAACAGATGTGAAAAAAAGCCGGTTTTTCAAAGCTGGGTTTTGCAGCTTCTTGTTTTTGGCTTTTTTTCACCCAAAACTGTGAAAAAAAGCTGAAGCTAAGTGTTTACCAAACACAAAAACAGCTCCCAGCTTTTTTTGATAGCAGCTTTTTTCAGAATCACCTCAGTACCAAACCAGGTCAAAGTCTACCCAAAATAATTTAGTACTGTATGATTTAGAATTTGACTGGAAATAGTATGCCTATCCTCAATTATTTTAGGCTAAGAAAAGAAGAACTGTGCAACGTCATCTACATCATGACTCATGAAGGTGGGGTTACCATACGAATTTCATTTTCATTACTCATGCTCTACCTTGTCTTTGTTGACAAGTTATTGTTGTTAATCATTATTGTATTTTCTTGGAAAATTTTTTCGACTTCTTCTTGAGAATATGAGAAGGAGAAATGAATGGATGATCGTCGAAACTTTTATAATTGCTCTTTAAACGTCTGATTGCAAAAATTTTAAGGTTTTCAATTTTAAATTTAATTAAATTTAATTAAACCAGACTAAAGTCAATGATTCAAAAATTTGATTTCCTTGCTTTTGAAAATTGTGCGTTTGTAAAACAAATAAGGTGGTTCGTTAGATCATAGTGTGTTTGTGATGTCTTTGACAATGAAGGGAGCAAAAGTTTATCCTTGTAAAAGATAAGAAGGGACTAAACCCTAATTTGATTCTTTTTCAGGATTAGACTGAAAATATGAGTTTAAATATTCAATCATATGGATCTTTGAAAGAAATGAGATGTGATTGGATAATAATATAAAATATTCGCTACAATTAGTTACTGAAACTTTCCATCAATTCTTTGATTAAGGATTAACCATTGATTAGATTATTAACAAATAAGAATACCGAATATTTTGAAGGAATTTACCATTTTAGTAGAACAAATCACGCTTTTTGCTAAACTTGGAGGCGTAAAACGCAAGCAAAAAGCTTGATGTGTAGACCCGGGAGCACCAGATTCTAACAGGCAAACATGTAAACTCCCTCCGGCAAGTGCAAAACGTCGACCCTTTACAGCAGGGAGTCCTCATGGCTGCCCCTGGTAAAGTGAACCCTCGCGTTTCTCGCCCACGCCTGCAAATAATACGATGTTTGGCCAGCTGACGGCCAATCCCAGCAAGCGTTATGGCGCGTGCAACAGGGATGAGCGTGGTTCTCTGATTTCGGCCGATCGGTGATCTTTTTCAAGTAAGAAAAAGTGCGGAATGATTACGTCACCTGTGGGTGGTGCGTTACGGGATTTGCATTTAATTTCTTAATCACTTCCTGATCGGAATGAAGCCCTGGATAATTCAAGGCTTCAATACGCGTTTAATACACTTGTTGCCTTTTGTGAATTGTGACTTTGTGTGAGAGGGAGCCACAAAAAAGTTTCAAAAGATTCTATTTGTGCAATTGTGAATAATTTAATTTTATGACGTAAATAATTGGGAACTTTAAAGAAAAGTTTCGGTATTGTTCAATCAAACGAAAAATCACATGTTTACACTAAAAAGTCAATCATGGTACTATTCACTTTACTTTTTATTTTGTCTTTATCGTTAAAACTCAAAGTTTTCAACTTATTTTCATTAGTTTTTCTTAAATAATTTGCTTTTCCAAATATGAATCAATCCATATCAGTTGAGGATTGTTATAAAAGCATTTTCTGCCCACTATGTTGTTGCTGAGGTTCTAAGTTTGAATACATACATAGCCACTAAATTAGACGCATTTGTTTGGTGGTCACTTGAGTTGTGATAAAATATTTCGGTATGATCATTGCATCACTATGCAATTTTATAATTTACTCATGTTATAATCCATATTTTATTTATTTATTAACACGATAATACTTAAAATATAATGACACTAATAGTATTATGTGACGGTCGTTTCTACGTAAATTTCTAATTGGTTATTGTTGTCAAAAGAGTGTAACCATTCATTTTGTGCGTTCATAATCATTTTAGAGCAAGCTCAACTATTTTTTGTCAAAGAGAATTTTGAACCACATTATTATTAGCTTATATGATACTTAATTTATTTTCTCATCCTCTTAGTATAGATAAAATCGTTTGTTTAAAAAATAGAAATAGTCAAGGGCTATGGGATTGGACATTCAATATGATTTTCATAGGACTACTGTGAGTTTGGGTGCAGCAGATCCCACATGAGCTTCCTCTGGTCGATGAGAAATTTTTCAATGTGACCGATATACGAGTTGGTACATCACGTGTCACTATACAAATGATGAGATATTTGTGTTAAAATTTTAATAACTTAAAAAATAAAAATTTTCACCACTTACATAATAACATGTGATGTATCACTCGTGTTCCTATCATAATTAAAAATTTCTTCTCATGGACCCTAACTGGAACCAATCAGTTTACTAGCTGTCAACCCATCTGGACTAGTACACAGTTTCATTTCCAGCTTGGCCTTTTCCCCACAATTCCCTCCCTCTTTCCCTCCTCCCCATAAAAAAGTTCACAATTTTATTATTACCTAACATTATTAATCCAAATAATTAACCCAAAACCCCCTTTTTAGTACATTTACCAAACAAATAAACTAAATTAATATTTAAAAAATAGACGAAATATACAAAAAAAATTAAAAAAAGAAAAAGCAAACAGCTGGAATATTGAGGAGAGCAGACCAGGTGTGGAGTAACTATAAGAGCATCCACTCCCCATTCGTCAGCCCCTCTTTTTCTCTCTCCTCTCTTTCTCCGCCCCCAAAAGGAGAAGAAGAGTGAAATTCTAAACCACCACCATCCACCAAAAAACCCCCCACAATACTCTCTCACTCACTCCACTCCTCCGCCGCTATGGACCCATCACCAGCGGCGCCCCCGCTGCAATCCCACCACCTCAACTACGCCGACTCCCTCGACTCTTCCCCTCGCTCCCGCAACACCGACTCATGGGACGAGCCTCAACCCCCCTCCACCAGGCTCCGCCTTATGTGCAGCTACGGCGGCCACATCGTCCCCCGCCCCCACGACAAGTCGCTATGCTACGTCGGAGGCGACACCCGAATCGTCGTCGTCGACCGCCAGACCTCCCTCTCCGACCTTTCCGACCGTCTCTCCAAGACTCTCCTCAACGGCCGACCCTTCACCCTCAAGTACCAGCTCCCCAGCGAGGACCTCGACTCCTTAATCTCCCTGACCACCGACGAGGACCTCGACAACATGATCGACGAGTACGACCGCACGGCCAACCACAGCGGCGCTTCGTCCAAACCCTCGCGACTCCGTCTCTTTCTCTTCCCCCTGAAGCCCGAGTCGTCGCAATCGATGGGGCCCATTCTCGATATTTCAGCCAATAAGTCCGAGGACTGGTTCTTGAACGCGCTCAATGGCGCGTCCGGTATGCTCAATCGGGGCTTCTCCGACTCCGCCTCCGTCAACTGCTTGCTGGGTCTCGACGACGATTCGATTTCCGGCGGTGCTGCCAATAATTTGGACTCCGGTTCGAGAGACGTCGAGGTTTCGGTTCCTGCGAATGGCAAGAATGCCAAACAGGGCGGAGGTGCCGGCGGTGGGAACGGGCAGGACGTTCAATCTGTCCCCGATTCGCCGATGCTTGAGAACTCCTCATCGTTTGGGTCCACGTCATCGTCGCCATTGCTTGCGAACTTGCCGCCGATTCGGGTCCACGTGGAAGATGGCGGCGGCGGTGGAGGTGGAGGCGGGATTGGAGTGCAGGATCAGAAGATGGGGATTGAAGAGCAGTTTGCTCAGATGACTGTTGGTGGTGGTGTTGGGCAGAAGCCAGACGACGGTGCTTTCGCGGTCCTTTCATCGCCTCCTCAGATGCCCACTACCATCGTGGCATCCGCCGCGCAGCTGAGCACGGCCACCAATTACTTGAATCGCGTAGTTTCGGACGATGAGCGATCCGATCACGGCGCCCCAGCTGGTTACCGGAAACCAGCGCCACCGCAGCCTCAGCTTCAGCCACTGACTCTGCCTCCTCAGTCTCAGCAGCCCAAATCTAGTGGCGTTATTGATTTGCCCTCCCCAGATTCAGTTTCAAGGTATGCCTAATTGTTCTCAATAATTAGCCTGATTAGTCATTTAGAACTTCTGTTTTTAGTAATCTGATTGTTTAAATTGCTCTTAAGTTGTTGTTTGGGGTGATGATCAAGTGATTAATTGGGGGTTATAATTTCAATTCTGCAGTGACAATAGTTTATCAAATGCCATGTCTCGCCCAAAACCTGTAATTTATCAAGACCCAGTAGTTCAAATCCCCTCTGCAAACGCCAGGTTTCCGGCAAACCTCGTTGATCCGAAATTAAGTCTTTCCGATCCAACCACTCGGATTCAGATGCAACAACAGGTACACGATTCTGGGTACGTTTTGCAATCGCAATTCGATCATCATCAGCAGCAGCAGCAGCAACAGCAACACCACCAGCAACAAGCACAACAACACCACCAACAACAAGCACAACAGCAACACCACCAACAACAAGCACAACAGCAACACCACCAGCAACAAGCACAACAACAACACCACCAACAACAAGCACAACAGCAACACCACCAACAACAAGCACAACAACACTACCAACAAGCACAACAGCAACACCACCAACAAGAAGCACAGCAGCCACATCAATTTATACACGCTGGAACACATTACATCCAGCACCACCCAGGTTCGGTCCCCATTCCGGCGTACTACCCGGTGTATCCGCCCCAGCAGCAACAGCACCACCATCATCATCCCCAGCTTGATCAGCAGCAGCAGCAATACCAAGTTTATTACATGCCTGCGAGGCCGCCACAACCTTACACTACTTTGCCAGTTGAGCAATCAAATATCAGTGATTCTGCCACTCCTATTCCTTCAAGCCACTCCCAAACACCGCCTAATCCTGCCATTTCCTCATCCGCGGCTTACAGCCAGATGAGGAATGCCCAAATTGTCAAACCAGAAATGGCTGCCCCAGCAGGGGTGTACAGAACGGCAACCACAGCAGCTCCAGCTCTTGTTCAAGTCCCTTCTGCTCAGCATCAGCAGCAATATGTCGGCTACTCCACCCAAATTCACCATCCGTCCCAATCGGCCGTTCCTTCTTCCGGGGGTAATGCCAGTTATGCCTATGAATATGCTACTGATCCCTCTCATGCGCAGATATACTACACACAACCTCTGGCGCCCTCAATGCCTTCTCAGTACCAAACTATGACATCTGCGGCCGCCAGGGTGCTGCCAGAAGTCTCTGCTCAGCTTCCCACCGACAACATCAAGCAGCAGAGATGAGGGAAGTGAACAATGCCTGGAGAAGGAAACAATTTTGGGAAAGTGGGAGGCTTTGGTTTTTATGTTTAAAGTTTATTTATCTGTTTCTAGAGTCTTTGGCTTTGGTATTGGTATAATTGGTTATGGTATGTATTTGTGATAGATAATAAGGAAACTTTGGTGGTCGTCGTCGTCGTCTTCTTCTTCTTCTTTCTTGTAAGGTCACATGGTTGCTGCTCCATTGCCGCCGCCGTCGTCTTCATACAAGAGAAGTGGATAGGAATATGAAAAGATGGTCTCTGGGATTATAGTTATATACTGTAAAAGCTGGAAAACTCAACCAAACATAAATATTGTGTGCTTGTGCAGATCGGGTTTCTGAATAAATGTTTTATAAGTAACAAATAGATTTCTGTTTATATTGTGTTGCTTAGTAGATATTTGATGAGCATGACATACATGTTTCGTCGCTCATTTGCAATTTCTCAGCAGAAGCAAGCCACTGCAATTGCAGTTTTGTGATGAGAGGGAGAGGGAACATTTCTGCTCGTAAGTGCTTTTGTTACAAGTAATTTGATGGTTACTGTTGGCATAAATTCAGCTGCGACTTCTTCCTCGAGTTCTGTCAGGATTGCGACTCGATGAAGAGCTTTACAACCGCATTGCCCTTCTTCACTCACGGAATATTCTCGAATTGGGTTTTTCGCCCATTGTCAAGATTCCCCATTACTAGCCCCCGAGTCCGGGTCGTATCTCAGTCCAATTGCCACTAATTTTTCTCCACAAACTAGGGTCGCTTTTAACTTTTAAGCGTTATTATCTTGTCAAACATATTTAGAAACGTTTTTTTTATTGTTAAAAAGCACTTTACAATTTCAAACGGAGCCCTTAGTGATCCATTTCCTACCACTCCATTTCAAAACAAGCCCTGGCTAATGAATGTTAATTTGGATATATCCCCACCAAATGATGTAGAATTTGGCTTTAAAGTTAATGGAATCTGGTGGGATGGGGACACAAATCTTATGTGGAATTGTGTAACATCAATCGACAATGACATTTGATGTTGTCAAAATTTGAAAACTTTGGCTCCCAAAACAAACAAACAAAAAATAAAATAATGTCGACCAAAAGAACAAAAACATAAAATCCACCACAATCATCTAATCTCATCAGATCGAAATTGACCCCTAGCAAAAAGTGCATGATATTCGGCAGATCACAGTGACACAGTGTGTTTTAGATTCTTCTTGTTTTGATTTAACCTAGTAATTAATGTGTTAATTAGTAATTAAACGGCCGGCATTAGTACGAGGTTTGTGGTTTGATTTTGGGATGGGAGAGCGATTACTGAGTTAGTTGTACTATTATGATTATAATTTAAGTTGACACATGGTGCCAAAGTTGTTGTTTTCACTCCAGTCCAAGCGAAGACAAGTAGCTCAATACTTTTAGCAGTAGTTTGTGATTGCTAAAATAACTGATTGAAGTAGACGTGAGTTAGTTTGAGATAAGAGAATATGTTCAGCCATCCTTATCTTTGAATTCTACTTCTCTACCCGTAGTTGAGATTGGAATAGCGCATTTTGCGACGAATATCAAGCAAGTCCATATAGAAAGAGGGAGGGACCATGGAATTTGACGCTCTCAATATTCAATGTTCAACATGAAGAATATGTGAAATATCGTATTTTGATTCCCAGTTTGGCAGATGGGGCATAACTATTTATTTGTGAAGGAGAAAGGTCTGCCAGAAGAAATTGGCGCCATCAATTCATCATCTCATGTCGCATTCATATACAACAAGAATCCTTTTGTTTTGGAATTCGATTTGGATTTGATCCGATTTGCAATGGCTCCCACTAGAGGAAGAGATTTATTTGATTTTTACTTAGTATCATGCAAAGACAATAATGTGGATTGAGGGGCCCACTATTTTCAAAAATATTGTTAGATCAACTCATTTAGATTTAGTCGAAATTAAAAAAAAATTAAAAAAAAAAAAAATTAAAAGTTTGAAATTTGTAATGGTTTCGGCAAATTTTATGTAGTCAATCGGTAAATATCATTAATATTCATTTGATTTTTCTATATCCAATGTTTAAATATGTACAAAATTATCGATATTTCCATTGAAATGTTCAAAAATCGGATAAATATGAAAAGATAAACTTATTCTTGTACCGGCAAGATGTAGGAAAATTAATAATTATCGATGACATCTACCAATTCACTACAGAAAATTGCCGCAACCTATATCTCACCGATATAAGGTGAAGTTTCCTTTTCACCCCCTTTTCATATCGAGTTTTAATTTTTCAAATGTTTCGATGGAAAAATCGACAATTGTGTAGATATTTTAAACACGAGTATCAGTAACCCACCTGTATTAAATAGTGCTTCAACAAAGTTGCGTGTCTAAATAACATTTCTCGCTCTTACATTAGAATTGGTAAATTAATATTGGCCCTTACAAGAATTATTTTACATCTACAAAAAACGATAAATGTGGTCAGTTAATGTTAACCTCGAAAACTCTCACACATTGATCTGCCCCGCAAGAAGCGAGCTGAAAGCTACCGGAATCTTCATTCTTGCAGTTTCTCCATGCCAAACGGTTTACAGCAGAGACATGGCACATCAACGGATCAAGCCGTACGACAAGGGAAGCAACTGCGCCTGCTACTCCAGCATCAGATCTTTTAACGGAGAGATTCCACAATTCAATGAGTCCGTTTTCCATTCCAACTGCAAGGAGCCCATCGTTGCTCTTGCGATCAAGACCGATCCAAGATAGGGCCATGACGCTGCTACTGAACTGGGGAAGAGTCGTGAGCAGCTTCACCAAAGATTCATTTTCCACTGTCCAGATCTTCACTGTCTTGTCCCTCGAGCCTGTGGCAAATTCGTAGCCGTGTGGATTCCAAGAGCATGCCCATATGATTCTTTTGTGTGCCTCCTGCTTCGCTACGAGCTGGTAACTAATTTCATCGGTGCCTAAACAGAGATATCAGAAGAACTATGTATCACGGAAAGTCTTAGCAATCTTTTGACAGGTGATCACTTGGTAACAGTGAAAGTACCTAGCTTAGGGAAGGGATCCGGAGAGGATCCCTTCCTCCTAATCCACCAAATTAGGGAATCCGTGCCATTGAAATTTGATCCAATAATAACTTCAGCCATTGGATCAATTTTCAACGGTACGAATTCCCTGATTTGGTGGATTAGGAAGAAGGGATCCGAAGCGGATCCCTTTCCCCTAGCTTAAACTAAAGCGTACCTGCTTTATCGATTGAAAATACGGAGAACTGGCGATCCCTTGATACCGCCAACAGGAATTTGTCATCATGAGAGAATTCCATTTGTGTCACTGTCAAAGTATGACTCTGCAAGCGACCAACTGCTTTCCATGAACCAATTTGCCATAGCCATATTTCTGCTACCGCTGCTGATTGGGCCTGCAACATAATCATTGTTTAGTACAACAATAACTTATGAAACAAGTTATTCTTGTTACGCCTTACTTTCAAATGATTTACAATTCTTTCGGTACTATCAAATAATTTCCTCCAATCTATCCACCAGTCTAAGTGCGATCCATTCTCTAGAGCAATGTTTTGCCTAAGAAATTTTTAAGATTATCCATGTTTCCGTTATTATCACAGCAAGTACAATGACTCCACATACCTTACATGAAGAAGCAACAAGCTTCCCGTCATGATCACTGCACAAAGCAAACAGTTCATTCCCATGACCGTAAAGTTTGTGCGACTCTGGCCATAGTGTATGCCATGCCAGTTGATCTTCAATGGGAGGTTCAGTCAACACAACTGGAACTGCATCAGGAATGGTTTCAAGTGTGTCGAGGCCATCTTTCACATTCTTGTCTGGGGTATGCTGCTCAGCTGACAAAAAGAAACAAAATCAATAAATAAATTAAGCCCTTAAAAACTATTCCTAATTTACAAAACTTGATTGAGAAAGAAAAAAAAAAGAACGATACTTGCTAGAAAAACCACATTAATATTAGAAAACAAGGAAGGGCGAGAGGAGAGAGAGTTACCGTGAACATAAATAGGTTTCTGTGATAGCCCAAGAGCAGACATATTTGCACCCAAAATCTGAACACCAACTTGGAGATCATCTGCAAAGTTAGACGTTTGTGAAATGGCATGACCCAATGTCTTCAAGAAAGACAAAGGAGCTTCAAACACTCTGGCAACTTTCTCATCAGCTCCGCTGACAAATCGATGGTTCCCTTTTCCTTGGATGATGGCCACACAGCTAATATCATGACCATGAACTTGAGGGCGTGCAATTTCATGCCAAGACTCCTCATCCCTAGGAGACGCCTCATTTTGCCAAGGAGCAAAAATTCGAGTTGTCTGATCATGACTGACTGAGAGCAAGTATTGACCAGACCTTCCCCATGCAATATCTGTTATTGCTGCAAAATGGCCAGATGGAACCTTTTGTGGTTGCCAATTTTCATAGTCAGTGCCGACATTTTTCCAAAGATGGAAAGATCCACCATATCCATGTACTAATATTGAATCTCCATTAGGGCTCCAGTGGCCGCCATAAAACCCTAGAGCACAATGACTTAATTCTCCAACAGTAACAACATTCATCCAGATACCGGATGTCTTTTCGGGTTTCCAAATCATCATTGTCTTGTCCATAGATGCAGATAAGATGCTTTGGGGTTGACAGTAGGCCATCCCTTCGGAAGATGCATTTGATGGGGGTTGCCACTCCACTGAATACACCCAATCTTCATGTCCAATTAGAAGAGATTCCAACGATACCTGATATGATGTTTTGCCGGCTATAAGTACAGGGCCTTCGATATAAGATGCTAAGCTCACTTTTTCTTTCCGGTAAGCACTCTGGTTGCTGTCCAAAGACCCCTTTAAAGCCATCTTCCAAATGCGTATGCCTCTGTCTTGAGATGAACTAACAAGTAGAACATTGCTTGCCTCACCATTGGTGCACGTAGGTAATGCGAAATCCAGACTTCTGATCCAATCTGTATGCCCTTTCAACTCGCACCCTTTAACAAACTACATGTACATATGAAAAGAATTCAAAACTTATTTAAGGCACAAAAATGTCAACAACAAAAAAATAAATAAAAAAAAATCAGAAAATTGATTAATATAATGCTACCTTTCCTCTCCTCTCCCCGCTGTAAAGGTGAATTTTGTTATCTAGTCCTCCCATTGCCAGGACTAAGTGCCCAGTACTTCCATGCAACTCTGATAACGAAAGCGCTACCATGGGTTTTGTACCAACGGAGAGAGAATCCAGATGCAACAGTTCACAGTCACCTAGAAAAACTCAGAAAAGTCATGTTTCCAATTGATTTTGAAATTCTTTCATTTGATGTGAAGGGAGAACTTTTGGCTGTATCATTCATTACAAAAACATGATATTTTTGTGCTTTAGAACTGTTAAAACTTTTATATAATGGTTGTTTCAAATCCATAACATGAACCTAAGTAGATCGATTTAGGGAAGAGTTCGAAGGAATGGTGTTGCCACTTCATGACCTGTCTTGTACCCCTTCTTTGACATTGTCAGTAGAATCAAATGTGTAGAACTAAAGCAAATCAACTTAGATATCTATAAAACTTATGAAAGTTAACAATTTGACTTAGTCCACTGAATTTTGGGCTCACCTCCACTAGATGATGGAAAAACAACCTCCCATATATAAACGGTACTATCGGAAGACGTAGAGGCAAAGATTGCCTCAGTTTGAGAAACCATAATTCCAGTAATGCATGTGACACCCTTCTTGTGCAACTGAGGTAGCTGTTGCACATACCCCCACTGTAAAGGAAAAGCAAACAGAGTCCATGAAGATAACACATTTCAACAGAAAACAATTCTTTCAAATATATTCGCAACTCAGACACAACTAACTGATTAAGAAGTAAACAGACTTCCGAAAACTGAAATAAGTAACGAACCCTCCAACTAGCTAAGAGACATACGAGAGGGCCTAAAAACTACAACCTTTCACACAGTTTTAGCTAGCTAGAACCCTCCTACTAGCTAGGAAATAAATAAGAGGACCTAAAACTACAACTTTTCACACAGTTTTAGCTAGCTAGAACCCTCCTACTAGCTAGGAAATAAATAAGAGGACCTAAAACTACAACTTTTCACACAGTTTTAGCTAGAACCCTCCTAAACCCTAGCTATTCGCTACATTCGTTCAACAATTCAATGCAACCTACTGTACTGATAAGTTTCGAAGGAAACTTTAAGAAAACACCAACAAAAACAATAAGATTTGCAATAACACGAACACCGGCAACGACAAGAGTATACCTTTCCTTCAAGAACAGAGAACTCCCACAAAATAATTGCACCAGCAGCATCTCCAGAGAGCAAATAATGCCGGTCCAAGTGTTTAGCTGTGGAAATCCGGCAAAATCTAGTCAGAAACCCAAATAACAACTTTAAAACAGCAAATTTGAATTCAGAAAACACTAAAAATACTCTCTTTTTTTCTTCACTTGTTTCAGAAAAATCCCAAAAAGTACCTCTATATGCAAACTTGTTACTTGGGAGCCAATGGGTGCAATTCACAGCAGCCTTGTGACCCGGAAGAGTAGTCCAAATTTGAGCTGTCTGCAGCCATTTTTGTAAAATAAAAAAAATTAAATAAATAAATTAGTTTGAATGGAAAACTGGGTTCATAAAGGGGAGATAGAGAGAGAGAGAGAGAGAGAGGACCTTCGGATTAAAGATAGCGACGGCGTTTTGGGCACCGAAAGCAACCAAATCACAAGCACCCCACGAGACGTTGTTGACGATTCTGTTGCAGCCTGCTCCTATGAACACTCCCTTCACTCCAACCCCACTCCCTCCTCCGCCACCGTCTCCGCTAGACATGGTGGAAGAACTGGCTGTGGTTTGGCAGATAGACGGCGGCTTCAGCCTTCAGGTGTTGGAAGCTCTCGTTCTGCTTTTGCTGGTCCGGGAAAAAGTGAGAGAAAGGAAGAAAGGAATTTTTGGGCCGGAGTTAGAAAAATGGGCCGAGGCCCAAAATCAAAGACTTACTTATTGGGCCTAAAACGAAATATCAAGGCCTGTTACGCTTGGTAAAGTATGCAGGCGAAATGTTCAACGCCACACTTCACCGTCTCAACCACTTCTACCGAGAAATATTCAAACTGAAATAACCGAAAAAGACCAAACTTCAGATGGCGGCAATCCAGTACGACATTTGCTGCGCGCTTCTCCTGAATCATCACGCATCGTCGTTATCATCACCATCACCATCGTCATCCACGTCATCGCCGTCGTTATCCACCATTCGGTCCCTCAGCCCCACCCTCCTCGGCTCGCGCGCCTCCGGGGCTCGTCGAGTCCTCTCTCTGTCGACCTCGTGCTGGACGACGTCGTTCCGGCTCAGAGCCTTCTCCACCGACCCCGGAGAGGCCGCCGCCGTCAAACTTCCGGAGAAGCCGTCGATATGCACGGCCGATGAGCTCCACTACGTGTCCGTGCCGAACTCCGATTGGAAGCTCGCGCTCTGGCGATACCACCCGTGCCCCAAGGTACTAAATTTACTTTTTAAAAAGGAATTTATTTCTGTTCAATTTTAAAATTATGATTTAAATGAATCAATTTTTAGGAATTAATACTTATAATTTACGAGAAATTGAGGTTGAGTGAGTGTTTAATGAAACAGGCGCCTCAGAGGAAACATCCATTGCTGCTATTGTCAGGAGTGGGGACCAACGCCATTGGATATGATCTCTCTCCTGAGGTAACATTACATTTGCATGAAATAATTGTTATTAATCTCTCAATTAATCGTTTAATTAATGTATCTAATTAAAAAAAAAATCATTTTTCTTTTTCTTGTTAAAATGTTGTTAATTTGTAGCCAGATGATAGAGAAAAATTGTAATGAATCTCAAATTTACGACTTTATTCTTAATTTTTGCAAAAGAACACTAGAAGGAGTGAGTTTTCAATGTCAATGTGTGCATTTGACTTGGTTTATTTGTGATTGCTGATGGAATGTGGCATATCTGCAGTCTTCGTTTGCGCGTTACATGTCTAGGCAAGGATTCGAGACCTGGGTTCTCGAAGTTCGTGGTGCTGGACTGAGCGTGCAAGAATCGGATCAAAAGGAAATTCAGCAATCTGCCCATGAAAGGTCTGAAGAGATGGAAGCTGTTTCTGAGAGTGCAACTGATGCAGCTTTTCCTGCTGCCTCAGCACCTGAGACTCCTGCTCAGGAAGCAAAAGATGAAAATTCAGCTTCTAAGAGTGCAACTGATGCAGCTTTTCCTGCAGAAAAGCAGTCAAATGGTTTTCCTGTTGCCTCGGCACCTGAGACTCCTGCTCGAGAAGAAAAACATGAGAATTCTTCTTCTAAGAGTGCCACTAATGGGGCATTTTCTGCAGAAAAGCAGTCTGGTGCCCCAGCAACTGAGGTTCCTGCTCAAGGAGTGATTTCAGCTTTCAGTGGAGACGTTACAAATATAGTAACTGTAGGGGATGAATCAAAATCAGTGACAAAGTTGACAGAAACTTTTACGCAGCTGTCAGAAAGATTTTCTGGCTTTCTCAGTGAAGGTCAATCGACGATCATGGCTGCTAAGTTGCTTGACCAAATTTCAAAACTGTTCGCTGGTTCTGCATTATCCGAGCGTATTAATGAGATAAGCTATAAGATTTCAGGCCTGTTAGAGACAAGACAAAACTCAAGTATTGCTAGCCAGATCAAGGACCTCAGTCAAAGGCTTGTAAATATCATTGAAGAGGGTCAGCGATCAGTTTCACCTCCATTGTTTGACTTGCAAGAGCGTTTAAATTCTACGCTGGAAGATTTCCAGAAACAACTTGAATTGATGGTGAAATATGATTGGGACTTTGACCATTACTTGGAAGAGGATGTACCTGCTGTGGTGAGGTGACAATTTATATTGATGGAAGGCTATCATATGATTGCCCTTTTTGAATTTAGTCTTTAGAAGAAGCACAATTTGGATTACACATAGTACCTCTTCTATTATATTGAATCAAATAGTTTTCCTTCCTTTTACATGATGAATTTATAGTTTTCAATGTTAATTTACAGATGGACTATATAATGGCAGAAAGTAAGCCAAAGGATGGGAAGTTGTTGGCTATTGGACACTCGATGGGTGGTATATTGCTTTACGCAATGCTTTCACGATGTGGTGAGATTCCCTTTTTTACCCATGCATTTCCTTTTCTTTATTTGCCTTTTGGGTGGAATTCGCTGCTCTATGTATTATTGTTGATACTTGATTGGTTGAATACCGGTTATTCACGTGCTGTTTTCCTACCCCTCACGCGGTGTTCTAATGTGTTATTTTCTTTCCCCAGTACAATTGAGTCCGGTTGAGTGTTATGAATTTTTTTTCTTAAGAACTTGCTTAAATACTGATAGCAGATTTGATTGAATGCTTCCAGTTTGGGTTCCTTGATATGCTTTGGTACCATTTTCATTTCGTAAAACTTTGTAAGAAACGCTCCAGCATATGAGTCTGATACCTTTATTTATTTCATCTTTAAGGTTCTGAAGGAAGAGAGTCCCAATTAGCAGCTGTTGTAACATTAGCGTCATCACTTGATTACACATCTTCAAAGTCAACTCTCAAACTGCTCACACCCCTTGTAAGTGGATGCAGAGTTGCGGTAGATCATCTCTAAATTAATTACAATGAATGTGTGATTGTTAGTGTAGCTTAAACATTGTTAAGGAACTAATGTTAAGGAACTTGTCATGCAGGCTGATCCCGCCCAGGCTCTCAATGTGCCAGCTATTCCTTTAGGAAGTCTACTGGCAGCAACGTATCCTCTCTCAAACCGTCCTCCTTATGTTTTCTCTTGGCTCAATAACTTGATTTCAGCAGAGGACATGATGCATCCAGAGTTGTTGAAAAAGCTTGTTTTGAATAACTTTTGTAAGCATTCCTACCGACACGATATACTTTGTCAATTTCATTCGAGAAATTCAACAAGTCAATCATGATGGGTGGTTATTTAAAAAGTTGTTGCTAGAGCCACTCTTCATGGATGTCTCTAACTGATTCATCAAGAAGTCAACCATTAGTGATTCTGTGCTTTTTTCAAATGACAGGCACCATACCCGCAAAACTTCTTTTGCAGTTAACAACAGCTTTTCGGAAGGGTGGATTACGTGACAGGAGCGGTGCCTATTTGTATAAGGATCATATAAACAAAAGTAGTGTCCCTATTTTGGCACTTGCCGGAGACCAGGATCTAATTTGCCCACCTGAAGCGGTTGAAGGTAAAATCTCAGCATAGATGGCTTATATTTTCTCTAAAGTTTCTGTGATTCGCGCTTATGATACTTTGGTGAACCAGAAACCGTGAAGCTGATTCCACAGCACCTGGTTACATATAAACTCTTCGGACAGCCCGGTGGTCCACACTACGCTCATTATGATTTGGTCGGAGGAAAATTGGTACGAAGTTTTCTTCTCTCTCCCTCCCTCTCTTATGGTACCATAATGTGACGTTCTCAATTGATATATATATATATATATATATATATATATATGTTTCTGAACTACAGGCAGTGGAGCAGGTCCATCCATGTATAGTCGAATTTCTTTGTCGGCACGACTCAACGTGATTACCAAAACCATGAAACTTAATCCCTTCAATTTGATACGGGAGTAAGCTTGATTTCACAAGCAGCTTGAAAGGTTTTTAGGTTTTTATACAACAAAACACAGTTCATCACCTTCAACATTTTGTCAGCAAGGAGTAAAGTAGTGAATACGAAAAATTATTGTATGATACTGGAATATAGTTACGTGGTGCAACCAAGTTATGGATTGCAAACCCACGTGGCCGTATATCAATCTCTTGTTTTCTTAGATTCTTCAGTATGAGTACCTTCGAAAGTGTTTTATTTCATAATTTTCATTAGTCTCTTTCTCATCACGTGACCTTCCGCAGTTTCAGTAGCATCTTTTATCAATAAATTTCATGGGGCGGTGGAAAAACAAGTAAGGAGTTGAGAATCTTATTATCTGAAAGCTTCATGTCTTGTATTTTAGAGGGCATGCCGGAGTGGGTTGTAGGGATTGGTGTTCCCTCGAAAAGTAACAATCGTGGAATTTAACAGAAGTTGGCCAACAAATAGAACTAGAGCTTTAGAACTCGTTTGGAAGCGTTTTTAAAATGACTGCAAATGCTTTTGATGAAAATGTTTTTAAAACCAATCTTTAGTAAAAATGCAAGTAAATTTTAGAAAAACACTTAAAAGTACTTCCTGGATGACACATAAACTAGTGTTTCTTGCAAAAAATACTTCAAGTGCTTTTAGAACTTAGAAATATTTTTTTTCTAAAAGCGCTTTTAGTCATACAAAGATTGGAGTGAAATTCATTTTCTTATAACTTTTAATTGACTGTTTTATTGTATACATGCAGCAATTTTGTAGTAGATTTCAGATGCAGCCAATAACAAGAGAGTTTCGATAATACCATGGTGTCGAAATGAACACGTATACATGCATGTTTTTTAATTCGTTAAAAGTTCGTCGAATCAGCTGATGAATCGATCTCCTGCGTCCGATTTCTGTTGAATTCCGACCTGAAATTTCAAACCCTTAATCTGTAGCAAGCTTGGGTTGCAGAATCTAACCAATGCTGTCAGAATCACAGAGACCATCCCTTGTCGTTGGGGTGTTTTGTTCCTAACTTGTACCTGCACGTTTTGTAGCAGCACAAGTAGATAAGCAAACACAAAACTGAATGATTGGTAATGGAAGCAGACTCTCAGTCTTCCATGTTACAATGTCTACTCACTACTGCTTCTGGTATAAAATGTGAGTATACATACATATACATACATACATACATGTATAGATATATACATACATACATGTATAGATATATACATATATATATATATATATACATATATATATATATATATATATATATATGGTAGCAGATGTTGTAATGACCAAGTTGTGAGTCAGATTTAATGGATCCAAATGAATCAAGCTTTGTGGTCAGTCCTTCAACCTTCCAGTCAGTTTACTACGAAGCCAAAGAGAATGATGCCATCATTGATCTTGGTCTTAGCCTCAGAGCTCTGCAGCCTGAAACTTACCATCCATCTGCACATTGTACGTTCCTTCTTCCTCCCTTTTTCTTCTTCGATCTCTTCTACGAGAGATATTTTAAACTACTAATCTGCAGAAAACGGAATTCGAACTTGGTTCAAGACAGGCCAACTGGCCAAACTCACATGTGTCTGTGTTTTCTATTTTTTACATTGCATTTACTATTGTAGTGGTGAGCTTGGAGGGATATGATGGTCTGATAGATTGGCCCCAGGCTAACCTGAACTTGAAGAACACTAGCATTCTAAACGCGAGAAATGTCGCGGAAGATTGCGACGAAGAAGCAGAGGGAGTGCAAAGCAAGGAGAGGAGGGCTTATGTGAAGGTTAACATGGATGGGCTTGTTATTGGCAGGAAAGTCTGTATTCCTGATCACAGTGGTTACTCGAGTCTTGCCTTTCAGCTGGAAGACATGTTTGGTAAGCAGGAGGAAAAGATAATCTAAGAAAGTGAGGATCTTTACGCTCACAAATTAATAAGTGGTGCATTGATGTTTCAGGTAGACAATCTGCATCTGGGTTAAGGTTATGTCAGGATGCGTCCGAGTTTTTGCTTTTTTACAAGGACAGAGGTGACAATTGGCGAACTGTCGGTGATGTTCCATGGAAGTATGTTCTTTATCCTTTACTTAGACCTTGTTCGTAACCATTTTGGCTTTTGCTTTAGTTTTATTTCCAACAAAAAAAAAATGATGACAGAAAACTAAAAATGAAATGGTTATCAAATAACTGCTTGAATTTTGATTGGATTTTCCAATGTATTAAAGACTATATTGTTGAAGTTTGTTTTGAATTGTGACAGGGAATTTGTAGAATGTGTGACGCGAATAAGGATTGCAAGAAAAAATCAAGCTTTTCTTTCACCTCCTTTGAAATTTAACTAATTTTTCGTTTTCCGCGTTGTTTCATATGTTCTTAGAGATAATTTAACGTTGGAAGTTGAAACACCATTTCGACTACGAAATAGTGTACCAACAATAGCATGTTTGTATGCACAAGAAATCATAAGATAGGCTTCAAGCTAAACTTTTAATAACGCTTAGCCTTCTAACTAATTATTTATTTTTTTATACATGTCTTTTGCATCATGTGAAAAACATCTAATTACACATAAAATATCGCCGATATTACTGACACGAAGACGAAAAACATTATGGTGTTTGTTTAGTGCAGTGACTTGTGAGTGAGAAAATCACAATCTACAAAGGACACCGAAAGGTCAGTGACAGAATGCAGAGTTAGACAGACCAAATACATTCCGAGTCTCCGACAAAGAAACTCAGCTTTTAAGTCAATAGAACAGAATACGTAGATTAATTACTAATTACTTGACTGATCAAAAGGACAGCTGGAATCTTGTCGAAGATTGACTAACTAAATAGTTTGGTGGAGCCCACTCCCCCTTTATTCGCGCTAAATGGTGGGTAAATAGATAATCAACTGTCTTAATCTTACTGTTTTACAATGTGATGAAATCATGAAAACAGACAGTTCAGAACACTTTCCAGCCAGTTGATAACAAAAGACACTTTATATTCTACCTTAAATGTTTTGGTCCAAGTTGCGATAAACAAGAATCGTTAAATACATTCGTTCTAACCAACGTAGCTTATCCAACGTTTGTTGCTAACATACCAATGTATAAATTCAATGGCGATTATCGTTCATATTCTGAAGGGGAAAGGCGAACCCGTTTCGTTTAATGATTCAAAGATTATATCTGTGGAGATAAGAGGCAGTAAGGAACAAGAAACAAATCAGCAACTTCATTAACCTACAAGAACAAGAAGATACAAAAAGGTCTGAAATAAGAGCATGAAGACATCAGCGTTCACAAATATACTAGTTAAGGGCCAATTCATGCACAGTTAACAATGCTCTTTCAGCGGATCTACCTCAACCTAGCTCTATCAAATGACAGTAGGAAAATCAGAAATCTTACTGTCGAAACGCCTACGCTAAATACACAAATGCATGATCACTAAGATTGAACTAACTCAAACATCAAGCTTCACAAGTGGATTGAATTTGCCGCCTATCATATCTCAGACAGCAGACGTGGCCAACCTGTCTAAAGCATCGGATATGTGCCTCATTATCGGTCTCCTTTCAGGGCTGCTGTGAACGCAAGCCATTGCGATCTTCAGAACCGCGATAATCTCTTCTTCCTTATCCACATCTTGCATCAAATTTGGATCTAAAACATCTAAAAGAGGCTTCTTCTCTTCAATGTTGAGCTGAATCCAATGAACCAGGTCCATTTCTGAGGAACCCACTTGGACTATTGGCAATCTTCCGGTAATCATTTCGAGTAAGAGTACCCCGTACGAATACACATCCCACTTCTGTGATGGTTTCACCACTTTCAGAGCTTCTGGGGCCTGATAACAAGATCCCAAATTGCTGGACAAACTAACCAGAGAAGCTTCAGTTGGCACTGCACTCGTTTGTTGCCTTTCTTGTGATATTTCTGTGGGGATTCGGTTGGATTGCAGTGTCGGTGACCCTCCAGCGATATTTGCAAGGCGTCCAAGTCCGAAATCAGAAATGTGGGGTTCCATGTTCTGTCCAAGCAGTATGTTATTTGGCTTCAAATCTCCATGGACATATTTCTTGGGGCTAAACTCATGAAGATAGACCAAGCCTTTTGCAATTCCTTTCATGATATTCAACCGAACAGACCATGATAGCGGTGTGAATGATACCACTCCTGGCTTTCCTAATGACAGAACAAAACAATCAAATCAACAAAAACACCACATTTATAATTTTATTCGCAAATCTGAGTAAATACACCTACCATTAGCAAGAGAATATAAAAACCACTAACAAGAGTATGAGTAACCAAAATAGACAAGGAAAAATGGTAAGCTCACCGTGAATGGCGGTGGCAAGGCTGCCATTAGGAATATAGTCATATATGAGCAGCTTTTCATCAACAGACCAGTAATAAGCCCTCAGAGTAACGACATTAGGATGCCTTAGCTTTCCAATTGCTTCGACTTCCGTCTGAAATTCCTTGAATCTCTGGGAGCCCCCTTCGCCCAATCTTCTCACTGCTACCGTGATTCCTTCTTCAAGCACAACTTTGTAAACAATTCCAATTCCACTTTTTCCAAGAACAAAAGCAGACGCCTTAAGAAGCTCGTCCAGATCAAATGCCACTTGTGTATCCAATGCCACTAGATCATAGTGCTCCATATTCTCCGATAAAGTCTCCGATTCATCTTTCCTGAAGCACAAGCACTCTTTCCTTCGCTTACCTCCCTTGTCATAACCATTTTCATCCTTAACCTTACTACGAACCCAAAACCTCGAATAACAATATGAGAAAAGCAGCCCAACAAGGCAAATGCCAATTACATCACTCACTATAATTGCAATGACAGCTCTTTTACTCAACCCTCTAGCTTTCCCACTCTTTCCAGCATTATAATCAGAATCCTGAGGGGGGGAGTTATCTGGCAGATACGGAATTGAGGATGGTGGACTAGCACCGGAAACTTCAGAAGAACATGGGTTCTTCAATGGAGGGCCACAAAGATTAGGATTCCCAATAAAAGCAGTTGGTCCTCTGTTCATCAGAGCACCATTTTGCGGTATCGGACCACTCAAATTGTTGTAAGTAAGATCAATGTAAACCTTCTCAGGAAGATTTCCAAGGCTTGCCGGGATTGCACCCGAAAACAGATTATGAGACAAATCAACAGTGCCTTGCAAGCTAGACAGATTTCCCATATCACTAGGAATCGAGCCACTGAACTTATTGAAAGAAAGATCAAGTTTTTCCAGAGAAACAAAACCACTTCCAAACCCTTCTGGTAGAAAGCCAGTGAAATTATTCTGACTAAGATCGATGGTTCTGAGCCTCTTGCATTGTATAATCGACGAGGGCAACGACCCATTAAACAAATTTTCTGATAAATCTAGGGATTGAAGGTATTTGAGCTTACCAATTACATTTGGGACAGACCCAGATAAGGAATTTCCATAAAGCACCAAACTTTGGAGCCCCAGAGCTTGGAAAAGCTCAAGGGGCAAGCTTCCGTACAACATATTGTTCCTTAAATTGACATGGCGGAGCTCGGAGAGGGCTCCCATGGCGGAAGGAACAGACCCAGAAAGTTTCTTCTTTGGAATGCTGAGAGAGACAACCCTTTGGTCCTTGCATGTAATCCCATTCCATGTGCAGGGGTTGGAATCAGAGGAGTTCCAGTTGCTTAGAGACCCTTCTGGGTCTTCTGCAATGGAATGCTTGAACGACAAAAGGGCATAGCCTTCGTCGTTCAAAGAATCCACCAGGCAATGAGAGTTGCAGAGCAGCAGAAATACCAAAACTAAATTATAAAACATTTCCAGCAGAAAATTGCAGAGTCAAAGTTCAAGGGGATTACCTTTACTTTCTCTGCAGCCGAAACCAAGTGAAGGGTTTTGGAGAAAGCAGAGAGAGACAATGGAAGTGGAGTGAAAGGAAGTGTGAAAGCCTTGACAGTGATGGAGAATGGTAGAGGCTCAGCAAGCACGGACCTTGGGACTATAGAGAACCCAAAAGAAAATGGCAAAAGAGTAGGTTGGCGTGGGAATCCATACGATACTGTCACTCAAATCCCTTAAATTCAACTTATCGCGATATTTTGTTGGACACCAATCATCGTGCTTTTGTTCAAGAAACATTGCGTTGATTATTTTTATGACACTCATGACTTTACCTAACCTTAAGGATGTTTGTTTGGCCTCATTAGTCCTCATTAGACTAAACTAGATTAAAGATTGGTGTAATCTGTTGTTTGTTAGTTGGAGAGACTAATTTTAATGGGATAAGGATGGACTTGCTCCGACTAAATCCATCGCTAAACGGTCTTAGTAAGGCATTCCGAAAATCAGCGAACTACTAATACCGTTGCTCGCATCCTCATCTTGCTTGATTGCGTCCCTGTACTACTCATCTTGGTCCTCTTCCTGCTCGATGCATCCTCGTTCGCCTCGACTTCTCATTTGAGAACGCAAAGAAAACCCCTAGACGGCCCAACGTCGTCATCGCCCATGCGTCCATTGTTCACTTTCTTGTTCGTCTCTCTCTCATCCCTTAACTTGATCATCGTCTTCATTTTTGTGTCTACTTACTTGTTTTTCGAATTGGGTTATGGGTTCTAGTTATTTTGGATTTTGGATTTTGTTAATTTGGATGAAATTTTGTTAATTTATGGGATTAAAATATGAAACTTGGAGTGGATTATGGGTTATTTGCAATTTCCCCTGGCTATGTAGAAATCCATAGCCATAAATGGGGATTCTGGATTTTGTTAATTGGATGAAGTTTCGTTAATTTTTAGATTAAAATTTGAAACTTGGAGTGAATTGGTATGTAGGGATTTGTAGCCAAAAATGGGGATTGCAATGAAAGGCAGAGAACCTCTATTTCGTCCTTGCACTCCCAAGGCAAGACAAGAATTGGGAATGTAAAGGATAAGTGGCTCAGAGTCAACTGTTATATTTTCTGGAATTGTTTCTTTGTTTTCTCAATTTCGTTTCCAAGAATTGCTTATGTTTAGCTTTGTTCCTCAAATTTTATTTTTTATTTTTTTTATTGCGGATCTGCTACTTTTTGTTGGATTGAAGCAAATAACGTTAATATTTTGTTATATATATCATCGGTTTTTGTTTTCTTCATTATTCTGCTTCTTAGTCCAACACTGCACTAAACGTTTCACTAAGATAGTCCAGTTTAGTCTAGTCTAAACTAGTTCAGCTTAATCTCTGCAGCTAGTCTAGTCCGAGACAATATGGTGCAACAAACGCACCCTTAGAGTTTTGCACAATGTTTTATAAAATTGACATATGAATTAACTTTAAACTGTGAAGTAACAAATTGTTTATGAATAGTCTATTTTTAAAAGAATCTCGTTAGCATTTGTCAATTTATATTAAGAAAATGGAGTACTGTTTAGAATCCAAACTATATTGATTTGAGGAGAAAAGTTTTAATTAATATAGTAATCAACTATTTGCTAATAAGTAGTAGCAGGAGTAGGATTATTAAACTTACGTTCTTTAATTAAAACATTTGATCTAGCCGTTTATGACAGTATAAAATATGGCCATTCGTAAAGCATCTCTTATAAATAAAACACGGTTTTCCATGCTAAGGTTAGTTTCAACCCTACAATGGTTCCACACTCACACTGATATTGGTTTCACACTTGTGAGAAGTTTCTTATACATGAATGAATTCTTATGTACAAACAATCGCATGTAACGTTTTTCATATAAGTGGAATCACCGGTGAGTATAAATAATATCAAACTACAAAACGTTTAAATTTTACAGTTCAAACACTTCAGCCGTCAATCGAACACTAAATTTTCTCATAAACACGAGGTGGTCAGTCTATCATACTAAATATTTCCTCAAAACACACTGACATTTTAGTATGAAGCGAAGAGAGGCGCAGCCCCAACAAGTGCATTTTAGAGTGATGATTGTTCCACGCAGGTTTCAAACCGTTAATGGGGACAAAATATGATTACGGTCACTGACTCACTGGTCACTATCTGCTCCGATGATGACCTTATTAAAGTCATTGGAAATATGGCCATAAGTCTCTTGCTGACGTGGCATTGAATGAAAAAGGGATAGTCGAAAATATCGCGAGAAAATGATATAGAAGATGGCGATAAATTGACATGTGAACACTTGAGGCTACTGAGAGGGAGTCTAGAGAGTAGCCGTTTGTCAGCGGTGAGGCCCACTCTATAAAGCTCCCTACTTTACAGAGACTGGAGAGTAAATAATTTATTTTTGGAGGGCTTGAATGCAAATAGAGAATTCAGAAAAGAACGACACCGTTTTGGGTGCAAGAAAACAGGGTCCACCTGAAGTACCATGACGGGGACCAGAAGAAGATGCTGGAGATACTTGCTGGATGCAAGAAAACAGGGTCCACTTTTCGTGTGGGTGGCCGTAATGTAGATGGCGTTTTCAAGGTGAAATTTGTAGATGGAAAGCAAACATGGGAGGGACGCGGTCAAAGTGACAGTATTTTATACCTGTCATGCGGTTTCGTGTGTTTATACCTTTCCACGTAGCGTTATGTGATTGGTTAAAAATATCGTCGTCATGTTGCGTATAATTTGTTCTCGTGGTTTTGAGGCATCTGGTGAGTTTGATGGATCGCTAGCTCATGGCAACATGTCAGCCACTGGAATCAAAGAGCCTAGATAAGACAACTACTTGCATTCGGAAAAAAAATATGATCATGGTAATCAAATTCATCTGTAAGACTAATACAAGGGCAACTTATTTTATCTTCGAAACAAACAATTCAATCAAAACCAAGTAATAAAAAGTAAAAATCCAATAAAAATTTACTCTTTCCTACTCTCCCAGCCAATTTGTTTGTTTCTAACTTGTATTCTGCTGCTGTCTCAGCGGCCATAAGCGTGGTTCTTGGAAGCTGAGTTTCAGTCGTGTGCCGGGCGGCGGTTGCTGATCAAGCACCGCAGCCGGCACTTGCAGCGGCGCAATTAGAACCGTAAGTATCGTGACCGGTGGTGGCGGCTTTGTCTTTGGGCACGCCATCTGCACAGGAGAAGATGATGGCTGAGATAACAACAAAGGTGGCTAGGGCTGCCCACAACATCACAAAAACTGCTGCACTGCCGCCGCTTAAACCACTCCCTCCACCTCCGAGCTCTTTCCAGTCCATCGCCATATGACTTGATAAATTGCAAGCTCCTACCTTCTCTCTTAGAAATGGCTGATAAGTAGTCTAATTTTATCGAAAGGGTGTTTTATTTCTTTCCAATTGCTCTCATACATAGTGATTGGTGGTCCATTACCCTTCTCCACGTTGGAGTGGTGTGCGTGTGTGTATATACAGACGCACGTTAAAATGGCTAAATTAAAAATATGGTCAACCCAAAGTGTAGAAGCATCCGAAGTTTTAGTGAAATTATGGACCGCGAAGTTTGAGGGAGATCGAACTCGGATGCAGAGAGACGGACACATTATACCGTCAACTGGTCGAACTCTGGGATGCCGGCTTTCTTCAAAAAAAAAATGAGAATAGCAAGAAAGGGAAGGCCTAGAGATTAAGGAAGACTTAGTGGTCTCCAACTCTCCTTTGTTTTATATAAGATATATACACGTATATCTTTTTTCGTATCTATATGTATACATACTTTTCTTGCTATACATACTAAATAGTTTAGTGGAAATTAATTTTGCATAAATTAAGATGATCAATCTTCAAGAATCTGGCATTGATGGGTAACTAACCATAACCTGTAAACAGCTAATCACACCAAATTAAACTA
Organism: Pyrus communis; assembly: GCF_041283825.1. NCBI lineage: Eukaryota > Viridiplantae > Streptophyta > Magnoliopsida > Rosales > Rosaceae > Pyrus > Pyrus communis. Next base: position 29,186,151 of record NC_142577.1, on the reverse strand, counting down.
ATCTAAATAGACCTAACAGATTGCTGACTCATGCATATATCATCTTTAACATCAAACTGTTGAATCTGTTGACTCCAGAGGGTACTTTTTAAGATGAGCAAGCTAGCTGAGACTGACTGACGATCTTCTACATTATTTTCCTTTGTTCTTCTGTGCCTTGAACCGTTTGTTTAAACTTTTTAGGGCCACTACTGAATCAACCCTGCTGCTTCTCAAATTTTAGGCAGACCGAGCTTCAATGCTGGACGACGCGATTAAATACTTCAAATATCTCCTCACATCAATCTGCCTCTTTCTTTTCAGTTAAACTTTTAATTGCCTTAATAAAATGTTACTTGTTATGTACATGATTAGACGACGTTCATGGGTGGATGAGCTGTGTACTAGATTTCAAGTATAATAATATAATTGATTAAAAAATTTAAAAAAAAAATTCTAATTAATTGTATTGTGACATTTTGTATATCTAAACGTATCATCGGCACACTGAAAAAATTTCTTATAATCTTCAGTTCTTGACATCATTTTGGATCCAAAAAATTCTTTGAACATTGACCAAATGAAATTAGTACCTCTGCTGAACAGATTGCAAATATACGATTTTTCGGTGTTGAGTTGAGCTAATCATCATTACAACGCCAGTGTAAAAGTAAAAGAATTTGCTTTGGAAAAAAAAATTAGGGAAGGTCGATTATGATCAATGTAAAATGGAGTATAATATTATTTCAATGGGAATATAATTGTTTACCATCTTATTTATCATCGTCATAGAAGTTTAAATTCGAAATTTGTCCAATAAATAGACACAAATCTTAAAAATTAAACTCATCCAACAATAATAATTATGGTGATAAACGCAGTAGAAGAGTATTGTGTTTAATGTTTGATAACTTTTATGGAGATCTCCGACTAATTGTACGAATCACTGTCCCTGGCCACTCTTGTATAAATAGCCAAGAGATCTGACTGGAGCTGCACCTGCACTGCACCAACATTTATATAGTTGACTACATTGCTTCAACTCAAGTTTGAAGATGATGAGATCAATGTCCTACTACAACCTTGGAATATTGTGTGTTGTAGTCGGGGGAACCCAGGTGGGTGAGGCAGCGGTGACTTGTAACCCAATGGAGCTAGCCCCGTGCGCCGCTGCAATCATGTCCTCGAACTCTCCCACCGCCGTGTGTTGCAAAAAACTCAAGGAGCAGAGCCCTTGCCTCTGCCAGTTTGTGAAGAACTCCAACCTCCAGAGGCTTGTCAACTCCCCAAACGCCAAGAAGGTCGCCGACGCTTGTGGTTCTCCATTCTCCACATGCTAATCTCTTTGATTAAGCCTGATTAGCCTTTAATCTCAGCTACCACTTTCTTATTTATCATCTTAATTATCAGCTGCTAATAGCTAATAGTAGTGGCGTTTGTGCTTGTGGGAGATGGATTTATCATGAATTTCAAAGTTGTTAGTGAAGAAGCCTTGAACTTGAAGGTACATTAATCAAGCTTTTTACTACATTTATTTTATTTGAACATCATTCCACTTCCACTGTGATGATTTAAGATGGAGTTTTACATACTCCAGCTCATTGAGCTCAAGAAACTTGATCTAATTTTCTTAAAAAAAAAAACAGAAACTTCATCGATCCGTTGCTAAAGAAAGCATTCAGATTGATTCACTGATTCGTTGATAAAAAAAGTATAAAATTCAATCCATATGAATAGCACTATTGATTCTTTTTAGTACTGCATCTTCATTTGTAGATGAAAAGTTTTATGTTTGATTCTCGTCAATAAAAAATTCGTATCAAATTATTATAGCTAATTCATTGTGAGGCTTAACCAATTTTCCTTCCGTTCATGTAAATAATATCGTATGTATTTAAAAAAAAAAAAAAAAAGCACTATTGATAAATGTGAAGTAAGCTAGTTGGCAAAACAGCATATCCATGCTTTTGTACTCGAGTTTGAAACTTCCAATTTTCTTTTCACAGTATATCACACGAGAGAGAGATGATAAATTTTTAAATCCCAATTGTTTGAATGAAATTTTTTTAGTATGTGATCGATATTTGATAATTATATCATTCATATTTGATCGATCTGTTGTTAGATATTTGTCATTGATTAGTTTATCAATTGAAATTCGGTTTCTGATTGTCAAAAACAACAGTCCCCTAGAGTTACTTCTCTGATTACAATTTTTTATTGGGTGCTCTTGCCTGATCCAAAGAACCAAAGGTTCTAAAATGCATTAATCGGGTAGCGGACATGGACCTTACCTAGACGGGGCTAGGCATTACGTTTATGGATTAATCGGGACGGTGGCCAGCCACAACGTCTAAGCGGGAATTTTTATAATAGTGCTGCATAGATATTTATATACCAAAACACAACGTACATACGCATACCACAAATTCAGAAGATTGAAGTGAAGAAAAATGGAAAATCAACCAAAAAAAGTTGGGGAATATATATGATTGGGGAATTTATACTTCCACTTCTAACATATATATGATGACATAGCATATACAAGTCTCCAGCTCATTTCATATTTTGCTCCCACCATTTCTTTCCCCTCGATTGACAAAAGCCACCAAAACTGCGGAATTGATGATCTTCTTCTCAATCTCATACCACAATCACCGACCCCCCAAAAGAACGAACCTAACAGCAGAATTATACCTTCTGAAATCCACTGGTTTGTTGTTCCTGCTGCTCGTGCTGCCCGTAGTTAGAACTGCTCATGTCGAGGCCTTCGTTTCGGTGCTTCTCCCATCCCCCAGTATCAGCTTTGGAATGTGCCCAGTAGTAAAGACTTGATCCTGCCAGTGACAACAGCGTAAGAGCAGCGCCGGCGGCAAACACGCCCTTGCGCAGAGTAGCACAGGACAAGTCATCTACTTTGAAGATTCCCCGGTACTTGGTGTGGTATGCATTCTTTGCCGACCCAGCCAACAAGCACGCCTCCGCTCCCAAAAAGGTTGTCCTGGTTAATTCACAGTTCAGAAGCTTCAGATTTTGGTTTTAGCAAAACCAAGCAAATGGGATTGCCATTTACACAAACACAATGCTAGAGAGTAGAGAACAACGTTCGCTCAAGGATGGGCTCGTTTGGAAGTGCTTTTAAAATGACTGAAAGTGTTTTTAGTGAAATTATTTTTGGGTTTCAATAGCAATTGAAATGCTTTCTTCAGGAAAATTCACTTGCATTTTTACTAAGAATTAGTTCTAAAAGCACTTTCATCAAAGTGCTTTTAGCCATTTTAAAGCCTTTTCAAAGGAGTCCTAAGCACACAACCACAAGTAAGCAGTTAGATCATAGCACACTACCACAAGCAAGCAGTTAGATCATCCAAAGGAACACCATACTAACCAAATGAGCAAGTGAATTAGCTACTTTGACTATTTCTAACTAGTGTGGAAGGATTAACACCGTTGATCAAATCATCAAACCATGATTAAGAAATTAAAAATGATTAGAGTAAATTGTAGCAATGATCTCTCAATTTTAGTCAAAATAGAGTAATGGTCCCTCAACTAAAAGTCTATTACCATTGGTTATTCAACTCATCAAAATGTGTAGTTATAGTATTTTTCGTCAATTCTAACGTCAAAATAAGTTATATTAGAAGGACTATTGCTACCATTAGGGTCCCTCAACTTATTAAAACGTGTTGATATAATCATTTTCGTCAACTTCGTCAGAATTTTATCAAAATGAGTTAGTTTAAAAAAACCATTGCAACAATTGGGATCCCTCAACTCATTAAAATGTGTAAATATGATTATTTTTGTCAACTTCGTCATAATTTTATCAAAATGAGTTCGTTTAAAAAAATCATTGCTACAATTGGAATCCCTCAACTTATTAAAACGTATAGATATAATCATTTTCGTCAACTTCGTCAGAATTTTATCAAAATGAGTTAGTTTAAAAAAATCATTGCTACAATTGAAATCCCTCAACTCATTAAGACGTATAGATATAATCAGTTTCGTCAACTTCGTCAGAATTTTATCAAAATGAGTTAGTTTAAAAAAACTATTGCTACAATTAGATTAAAATTGAGGGATTATTGTTCTAATTGGGTTAAAATTGAGGAATTATTTCTCCAGTTGGATTAAAGTTAAGAAACCAATAATAATTGATTTTTAGTCGAAGAATCATAGCTAGACATTTTGATGAGTTAAATTAACGGTAATGAATATTTTTATTGAGCGATAATTATTTAATTGAGATAAAGTTGAGTGACTATTTACTCAAATGATTATGGAGAGGCGAAAAAATGGGTAAAAATTACCAGGAGAAGACGAAGAAGAAGACGGTCCAAGTGGTGGAGGAGCCAGTGACTAGACCTTTGCCGCAGCAGAGACACCTGGTGACGACGTTAAGCACCGTCTGGCTGACGACAAGCAGCCCAAACGCCGCTAATCCGTACACCGTGGAGGCGTCCGTGCCGTACACGCAGTAGGTACGCTCGTCGTACTCATCGGGCACTATCTTCGCCTAATTCACAGACACAAACAGTTACAGTTAGGGGTTGAAGGACTTAAATATAAAAATTAAAACTTCAAACAGACAAACTGAGGGAGATGGGGGTGGATACCGTGCTACGGCGTCGTTCGGCGCCGACGGCGAAGATGAAGGCGATGAGGTGGAGGGAGGTAACGATGGCGACTATGGGTATCGAGACTGCCATTGTTTTCTCTCTCTCTCTCTGGGAGTGTGTGGGGTTGGTACAGAGAAATCTCTCTCTGCTTTTGAAAGAAAAAGTAAAGAAATTTGGGCAACTTTCTTTTTCTTTTGTTTATTTTTTGGTTTGGGTGAAGAAAAATCGGGAATTTGTCGCTGCTTTTTAGCTTACGTTGGATTGGATTCCTACACTTCGAGTTGAATAACGCTATTAATTTATATAGATTAAATTTACAAAAATTAAATGATATGTTATCAATAAAAAATAAGATTTAATTATTAATTTTTATGTCATTTAGTTTACAAAATTATAATTAGATTTAGTATCCTTAGCATTACTCAGATTTCAATTTTCAACCTTTTTACATAGAGGAAATAACTCAACTACTTTATTTATATACGATTCATTCTCGACACATTTATTTACATACGACAAATTACTAAATCTAATATGTAAATAACACACATCTGACGACGTGAAATACGTGCGGTCGTTCTTCACACATGTAACAACATGTTTTTGAAGGAATTGGTGTTACGTGACGCTGAGTTATTATACTTACTTGTATTTCACATCATTCCGGTGTGAAATTAAATTGGGTTATTCGACTCTTTATATTTATGAGAGGGAAAAAATAAAAAAGAAGAGGAGCCATCTAAAGTTTGTCTTCAAGTGTGGTGGTGGATGTGGGACCGTTTTATAACATGTATCCAGATAATAATTGTGGACAGATTGCAAGAGCGCGGGTGGGGTTGTCGGATTGCCAGCCTCCCCGGTTGTCTTACCGGAAATAGCAGGTCACCCTTTTTAAATCATTGATGGTGGTTGGATGCTGGTTGGATGCTGATTGATCCGCTGCCCAAGCCACTGTCCACATCACTAAACCAGCAAAGACTAATTAATCTCAACAATTGGGCTCACTAAAAAAACAGCAGCCCATTCCATATTGGGCCTCTACTGTATGTTAGATATGGCATGGGCCAGAATTGTGTGCCTTTTTAAAGAAACCCACCACTAGTGAAACCCCACAAATAAGATAGAAGCTTATAAATATTTTAGCGTTTCAAAAACACTTGCATACTTCCTTGCAAGAAGAACAAGTTATGTAGTTCTTACAGGATTCGCTTGAAGTGCTTTTTCAAAAGGGACTTGCATTTTTACTAAAGATTAGTTTGAAAAACATTTTCTTACAAAAATGACTGGTGTGATATCAAGCGAATACAATTTGGAGACCAAGTTTCACGACCTGCGGATTAATAACGATGCTGATTAACTTCTCCTCACTTGCAATTTCTTATGAAAGAAACGTATGCCCTACAAATCTGAGCTTAAAATCTCTTCTTCCAAGTTCCAACTCCCCAAACTTGATTTCATTTAGCAAGAGAAACAGATGACAAACCAGACAGAAAACCAAGGTAGCGAGTTTAAAGCGTTACAGTTTCCGAATTTCACAAGAATGTCTACTTAATCATCAGGCAACAACTAACCAAATCTCTTAAAACACAATTAAATCATTTGATGCAGTTAAATATCAATGTAACGGATGCGATTCAGATACAGATATGGGGAAGAAAAAACTAACACTGGCAATTATCTCTACATCAAAATCCCCCTGTAGATAGGATTACATACTAATAATTAACATCATATCATGGCACAAAAAAGAGCCTGGTTCTTCTCTCTTATATTTAACGTACTCTTCTTACTACCAACAAAATACAGCGGAAACGAGCAAGATAAAAGCTTGCTTACATCAAAAGCAGTAACTTCCATTTAGAGCTAGACCTTTGTAGATTATCTAACTATATTTTCCTTCTATTCACTTCTTACTGAGCCTCTCTCATCTCATGCCAAAAGCTCACTTTTCTTCTGTGGGTTACCCTTCATCCTTTTCTTTCTTTTTTCGTTTTCCTTTTCTTTTCTTTCTCCGGTAGTAAATAACAGAAAACCACACGACAGAATCACCGCACACCAACTTGCCACCAAGAGTTAAACAAAATAAAGACTTTTCACAAGTAACCCACGCAAACAGGCTTCACTTCTATAACGGTGGTAGTAGCATCACAGTTAGCATCATCTTGATATCATCTACGGCTAAAAAACAGAAAATCTGGGTGATTGACCTGATGCTTTCTTAGAAAGTCGTCAGCAGCCTGCAAAAGAGAGCTGGCTAACTGGCGTTCACATCCACCACTCGGCGTCCACAAGGAACCTCTGAATTTGTATGATGCAAGGCCAAAAGCAGGTAACGACATCTTAGGGACACCGTCCATGTCACTTGGATGTGTCAATACAGGAGCCCGGTCATCTTGTACACCTGAAACATAATCAACAAAGAGACAAGATTATCAAACACCTCTCAGAATAGATACAAATCTTATACATTATTCTAAAGCAAACAACTATCACAGCTAAAATCTAGTCATACTTCACACGTAATGAAGTCATCCTCGATATCTGTCTACCAGATTGCATGTCCATTTTGATATGGAACATGCATGCATGTACGGGAGATAAGACAAGATTAACTTGGGCATTATGCAGATATCAGCATATGCGGTGCACTGACAATAATTTTCTTTAATCAACAGTGCAAAATGCCCATATGCAGTAAATGCTAAAATTAAAAGACACAATCTATAAGAAAATCAATCAACTACATAAGTAGTTGCAGAAATATATATTTCCTTATCTAAGTACGCCCTATGAATAAAAGATATATGATCAGACCAAAGCACCAAACGAAACAATGTGGCATCTCACATTATGATGTATGATTAAAACTATAAAATCAGATCAAAACTCCAAACTGAAATAGAGTGCCATCCCAAAGGTATCAATTATGCAGACCAAAAGTCAGGGAGGGAACAAACTTTCACCCTAAGCAAAACTAACAGAACTAAGAATTACCTCTCATAGGTGTACAAAGTGAATGGTACGTTAGAAAGCACGCATCAAGATCCTTTAAAGTTGGTCCTGTTGGAATCCTATATATTGGATACCTGAAAAGGTCACACCAAAACCAATTAGTCACACGACAGTGTACAAAGAGTAAACAAAAACAGAGATTTATAGTACCATGCAACAGATATCCAGCTGGTTGGCAGTAGATCACAGCTTCTTAGTATCTTTAGCTCAGGAAAATGGAACGCGAGATCTAGTATCTGTAGAAAGGGAAAATTCAGAACAAAACCCAAAAAGAGGGAAGTCATAAATACCCGGATACATTACTATTTGTTCAAAACAAAATAACAAGATTAGAGAGAAATGAAATAATAACCTTGTCAGCTAAAGGCTCACGGCAATAAGGAAGGTCCCGTTCAAAATACTCAAACAGTAAGCAACCTTGAGAATTTATAGATTCGCCCTCATCACTGGAGCAGTCTTCGTGGGGTGGTAAATGTGGGTCTCTCAAAGATAATCTTTCTATCGTACGAGGAATTTCGTAATCACAGCTACCGTCACTGCTAGAATCTCTGAAATCACTATCACTGTCCTCATCTGGTCGCCTATCAATAAACGAACATCAAACTTTGAATAACAAATGAAATAATTCATTCCAGTTTTGATGAAAAGAAAATATGTAAACTAAAGTAGGCAAATGTGCAATATTCAGTCAACAATGATTCTGTTAAAAAGCATAGATTCTGATGCAAGGAGTAAACAATCATAGTAATCCATGAAACCCGTTTCCCATAAGTGCACGCGCCATACCATCAAGAACAACAATAAATTCTCGTATTCTGTTTTGGATTTACCTCTGAATACATGCTGGACAAAATACATTTTGCAGAGATATAACAGTACACTTATCCAGCAGACAAAAATTTGGGTACTCACTTATTCACTACCATGAAGAAAATACAAACACTGCATGCGTGTGACTATAAATCAACTAGAACTAAATCGAAATTATTCTACGAAACAAATGATTATCTAATTAAGTCAAAAGTATGGAGTAAAATGTAATACCCTGTCTTCGTTGCCAATTTCGCAGAGTGGCCGTATATTTGAATGCCGGACAAGTAAGGGACGTAGTACTGAACCACAGAGTCACTGTCATTCAAAATCAGAGGTACTCCTGCACCATAAGCACTCCACTCCTTGAAGGACTCCCATAAATCCCCCAGAACGAAGTATGGCTGATATTCCACGTCGCATGTACTCAATCCTCTCATCGTCCTCTGCAACCAAACAATTAATTACAAGATTAACAAACAAAAAAACCCAAAAAGTTGCACAAATTATATTCAAGCAAACACCTTGGAAAGGCACTGGGCCGGGACGGACGGAGAGATCGACTGCAAGAACCGCTCGAGATTACTCAAGGGTTTCACGACGGGCTCAAAAGCAGGCACGGCGACGGGCTGGGGCGGCTCATCAGACCCGGTCCGGTTCTCCGGCTCCCGGTTGGGGTTACCCTTCAAGGAAGGAGATGGACTGGGCGTGACGTCGCTCTGAGCTCTGCGAAGTTGCTCCGCCTTCTGGTTCTGGTGGGCCCTACGAGCTCTCGCCGGGTCGTAAAATCGATCCTCTCCGCGGCCACGCGTGAACGGCAATCCAGTACTCAACATCACGTGAACGGCGAATCCGAAACTTGCTCTACCCTGAATCCGGTCCCCCACTGCACGCAGAGCGTCTTAAACTCTGAAACAGAGTCAACGGGATGGGAACAAATCAAGAACAACTGGGCGGCGGTATTTAGGGGATCGGCGCCTCTGGGGTTTGTCAAAATTAGGGTTAATCGAGAACAATTGGGGGAATCGGATCGGCGGAAACGATAGGGGTTGCGGGGGCCGAGCCGGAACAGCAAAACCCTAAAATGGAGGCTGTGACTGAAATGGATCTGGCGGAAAAAGGAGAAGATGATGATATGGGGTAGGTTTTGAGGGGCAAATCGGTAAAATAAGAGGGGAAAGGGAAGCGATAGGAGGAAGGCGAAAGAAAGAAAGCAAATGGTGAAGCAGGCTCTGAATAAATGGATGGGTACTGCGTAGGGGTAGGAGAAGAACAAAACTATTTTTTTATTATTTTTTAAATATTTATTGTTTAAATATAAATAATTAAAAATCAAATTACCAAGGCTTAATGCGATAGGGGCACTCAATTTGTAAAATTACAATCTTATCTTGGCTGTGAAGCTTTTAGGCGATGGCAATTGAGGTAATTTGAGCGTGTGTGGGAGTGTGGGTATCGATGGGCCATGATTTGAGCGTCATCTAATGACTAAATGGAAAAGATTACTAAACAGGGTTGCGATTGGTGGCATGGAGGCCACACGGATTAGTGATTGAGGTGAGGGACCTAGCTGCTGACACGTGTGATGGAGGGAAACGTTCTACACGTGTATGGCGGGATTCGCTCTGATAAGGGGAGCTGTCTTTTTCCTTCTTATCCGCATCCGATTTTCTCAGAAAATCGAATAGACTTTTTTTATTTATTTATTAATTCTCAACTTAGAGCCACGACCTTTTGGAAGCGTGAGAGTACGCGCCTTTTACGACTTTTGCGCAATAATTGCCACGTTCTAATATTTTTATTTTTATTTTCTCTTTTGGAAGGTTATCTTTTTTATATTGTATTTTTACCTTGTTCGTGCTGTCATGTCACTTCAGAATTCCCAAAAGTAAATAGACATAAATTTTGATTTTTTTTTTCGTTGTACACAAGAGGAGACAAGTGTCGGTCACGTGATAAATATGATAAGAAAGATGCCTTTCCGTGCTTGATCGTCTTCAAGTTTTTTAGGTTGGAAGTTTTAAAGAAATATTCTATTTATTATTTAATATTAACGAAAAATTAAATTTTTATATATTTTTAAAATTAATATATTTGTATTTATCATTTTTTATTAAAACTAAAAAAAAATTGAACTTTTTGCTAGTTTTCTTTTTTCAATTTCTTTTTATGCAAGTGCCATAAAAACAAAGGAAAGTCAGGAATTCCAAAAGGGTTTAAGCAAAAGGAAATGCTACTTTTTATTAGTTTTATTTTTATTTTTATTTTTAATATAATATTTTATAATATTAATAAAAACGTTAACTTAAGTTTTTCGTTCTCATGGTGAATATTGAGATTTTGACTTTCCAATTCTTTCAACAATGCAAATATAATCATGCACCTCTGGAAAGTGTAATTTTTCATTTATATTTTTACAAGAAAGTAAACAAATCTATTTCTTAAAAATAGTCAATATAGTTGTCCAAGCTTTCTTCATAGTCCAAACTTGCTATTAATCTTTCGATCAAATCTCTCAACATATCATGTAATTTAAAGATAATGTTAACACATCATCATTGCATATGAGTAATTTTTATGATCACACGATGTACAATTTCATAATATTATAATATTGTGAGATATAATTGGTGATGTAAAATTTCAACCTTGTTCGACTTAACCGGAGAACGAAAATTGTTCCTTGCATATCCATAAGCCTCCCAAACCCACCAACCGGTCAAGCCCTCCAAAAACACAGTTGGATCTTATCACATTAAAGGTGGGTATAATTCCAATACGTACTTTGACTAATTATTCAATTAGCCATTTCGATTTGTTACAACATGTTCCGAATCTTGTTATATATTTATGAAGATTTAATTCCTCAAGATATTCATGTCTTTTTTCCTGATTAATAAAATCGCTTATTGTCTTGGTTATGTTAACCAAATTGTATTAATTAATTATTTGTATAATCTTCCTCTAGAAAAAGGTAGGTTATCCATTCATTGTCGTTTCGCCAAAAGCACATCTACAAAACGTGTCAACAACATCATCTCGCAATACAGAAACACGACTCGATACACCAAATGTGATATAACATTTGGTGTATTGAATGTAGGTGCTACCATTGTACAGCACTCTGATGCCAAATTAACTTTGAAAAATATAATTACTGCAAGTAAAAGCAGACAAGATTTGTACTGGACCAAAATTCTAATATATAATTACTGCAAGCACCGACCACACACGAAGGTATAGATCTTGTTCACGAATTACATTACATGATAATATAGATTATAAAAGCTTGTAGCCAATAGGAACATACGTGCAACCGAGACATCAAGATGGTGGTATCTCAAGCCTATCATATACCGCCACGTGTTTCAACTTGCCAACATGTCAACATCGCCTACTTCGTTTGGGATACCACCACCTTAGCGTCTCAGTTCCACATAAGTTCATCGCTTTGTACAGTAGTAACTAGAACAAAATGAGCTCCTTCACTTGTATGATATGCTAGCAAACTGTAACAAAATAGCAAAAGAGAATACGCATTTCATGGCACGCCTGCCCCAGCTATGCTTTAACTTACAAGTTACTTCTTTCATCTAAGAGCCAGATTCCTACAGCACCACCATTGGGGGGCAGTGAACCAAATAGGCGCCCAACAGTCTGTATTGCCACGGAACCGAAAATTCTCTTGATTGTCGTCGCCAAGCTTGAACACACCCCAATCCCTTCTGTCTGGATCAAAACGAGCTGGAATTCCATAAAGATGACTAGAATCCCATTCATTCCACCACGGCGCAGCATGATCATTAGAGAAGTAGATACGGTTTGTCATTGGAACACCAAGTTCACCTGAAGAAACAGATCGCGAACAACATTTTCCTAGAAATAGTACTTGATCCCCCAAATCATGTACCCTCTTCCATGCCATCTGGCTGAAATCCAGCTTATATACGTTGAAATCGTGTGTTTCAAGAATAGCATTTGGTTTGGTGCTGTAAAACCTACAAACAAGGAGAAGCTCTCCACAAGATTCCACAAGGTACTTCAGCACAGTGTAACTTTCCTGCTCGTCTTCCTGCTCCTCGGACATTTTTACTTCATGGCAACCTGTTTCTATCTTACAATCATCATCTGTTCTGATGGCAGCAAGCACATCAGTAACCTTGATCTGTGAAATGTTATAATCACTGCTTAGAAGATAGAAACTTCCATCCGAGAAGACAGCATCCTCAAACGGTTCACCATCTAGCTTATGTTTAAGCCATGATTGAGCTCCGTGGACCCAAAATGCAAGCTCCCGGTGTTGACCATGGACGAGCATGCAAACAAAGTTTTCAACAGAGGGAAGTGCTGAGAGAACCATCTTGTGATAAAAATTCCATGTTTTCGGAAGATCAGTTTTCTTCCCAGAGAATGGATTCAACAAGCTAATCTCAAGGTTGAAACAATCGACATCTTTCACTAGAATCAACCAATCTTGATATGATCCCCAACAGTATCTTCCAATAGCCTGATGAAGCACCATCTCCCAATCTTGATTCTGTAATATGCTAAGACAAGTCCTTACATGTCTGTCTTTCTGGCCACACATCATGAGCCACGGGACACCACGCCTTTGCCAACAAGACAGTTCCTGTCCAATAACGTTGCTCCAAGCTCTGCAAACATCACTAACAGAGATACAATCAATCAGAGGCAGTCGCTCAAAGATAATCTCAAGTATACTCTGTGGCAGCTCTGCCCAATCCACATTCATAAGCTTCTCCTTCTTCCGCCTTTTATTTCTCCTTCGACCCATCATGCAGCTCTATGACTCTACAGATAGCAAATAATAGTGCAAATACAACATCAAAAAAGTGTAATAATTACAGCAATAATCTGATGAAACACAAACTCCTTTAAAAAAGCCGAGTACGGAAACAAAATTTTTACGTCAATAGTATAAGCTCAATTCAACAGTCAAAATGATCAGACAACTAAAAAGATTGACATAATTTAAGGGGTGAACATGATCCCCAATCAGTGCAAAAGGATAATAAACTGCATGCCATATTTTGTTTATTCTCAGGAGTACACAGGATTGTCATCTAGCGTTTACGTAGCAGCACCTTGAAATAAACATAACATTCAAATTCGATGTATAACAGATGTGGATAGAAAAATCATATATTTTGTGAAGTAAAATAACTCCCTTACTACCTTGTAACATGCCATCTTATCAGTTCAAAATCAAATTGGAAAAAACTTTCTAGATAATCTTTAAAGCTTTAAAGGTAAATCTCAAAAGTTGGGATGCCATGTTTGACTACAGCGGCAGTAATTGTTCCTCGGAGTCTAGCACTTGACGCAAACAAATAAAATGATTGCCGAAACAAATAAAAGCACGGACACTGAGACACACAAACAATCAAAACCTGAATTGAATTGCAATAACCAAATGATTGCCTAGACATAATATCGTTAAAAGTCTCAACTCCAAGAGAATGCAAGCCCAATAAGTGATCTCTGCAAGAAGGATACCGTATATTATCAACATTCTCAATTTCTTAGTTAAACCCACGAATACGAAGATTATCTTTTACTACGATTCCACAAGCAAATAGCCATTACAATCAAACTGCGTTCGCCGTTTTAACCAACAAAGAATCGTTCCTATGAGTTCAAAAAATTGCAAAAAAGGGCATGAATCCATGATCAATCACAGAAACAAGTGCTCCGATCAAAAACCCTTATAATAAAGTTGGAGGCTTTTTACGTGTTAAGTGCATTTTACTTAATACACAGTTCTTGCATGCAACAATTTAAAGCTATATTAACTCCCTAATCAGTTCCTAACCCACCAAATCATTCCAGATTTTACAATCACAAAATATCCTCCGTCCTTCAAAGCACACAGATATATACATATATACATATAGTTTTCTGGCATCCAGTAAATGCATTAGCCTCTAGTAATTTCGAAGAAAAGGAACCAAAATTTCACCAAAAACAAAAAAGGAAAGAAAATAATGAGTGAAGTGTGACAAGTAAAAAGAAGGGAGAATCCACTTTACCAAACGACGCCCAGGCGTCGGACACGAACGGATAAAACCAGAAGGAAAGTTGCATGCACAGGTTTTTAAAGGAATAAAACGGTAGTCGTTCAGCGGAAACTCACCGGAGCGGAAGGATCCACCAAGCAAGCGGAGGAGCTGCTTCAGCTGAAAGAAGTCTCTGGAAGAAATTGGAAAACACCGGTTCGTCTCCTTCCAATCAAAACGGTGGCGTAAGGGTTGATTCCTCGTTGAATCAAATATTGCCTGGGTCGGGTTAGGCCCAATTTGGGTCTCTAAAACGAGTCATGTATCGGTCCAGTTAGCCCGTCTACTTGTCAGTTTTTTGTTGGGATTGGTGGCCCAGCTTACTTTCAAACCAACGAAAAAGCCCATTTTACTCTCTTTATTTAAGGTAAAATAGAAAAATAATTTAGGGAGAATATTTTTATTTGGTCAAAAATTAGGGAGAAATTAAATATATGCAGTCTTGAATTTATGACTTTCTTCCATTTTGATCTTTTGCTTTCAATTTGGCTCTGGGTCTTCTACTTTTCAAAACGTGCTAATTTATCATCGATTGTCAATTTTATCACACTTTTTGTAGTTTTCTTCAGTTGAACATATGAAAATAACTCGTAATTTAAGACATAGGCAAAACGACACGACATTGAATAACTAAATTGAAAGTTTAAGATGCCGCTTAGCAGTATGATGTGACTTAGCTCAAATTTTATCGTATTTAGTATAATACGTATAAAATGTAAATTTAAAATTGAAAGTGCAAATTGAAATAAGGGGCTAAGTTCAAAGAGATTTTTTAATGTGTTTGGAACACAGAACAAAACACCACTTGTTACTGTATAACTAGAAGGACATTTGAAAGGAAAAAAAAAATTCTCCAATTATATAACAACATGTCGTGTCCAGCCCCAAATTCAAAGTGCAAATTGAAATATGGGGCAAAGTTCATTGCCGTAAGCCTAAGGTTTCCAAAAACATCAATTTCCACTTGCTAGTTGGCGCCTATTTTCAGTAGAAAATTGCACTTCCCCACTTGGACGAAGGTCCATTTTTAGACCTTGACAGAGATAAAAGTTGGGCCAAAATGCATGGACACCGGACCTTTGAAGAAACACAGGCACGTCAAGAGAAAGAGGTACAACATCAAACCTTGAATCTTTGATTGCCTTTTTAGTTGTCTTCTTTATTCCAAATGGTCGGTTTGAATGGGGCGGGACCTTTAAGGGAAAGAGGAAAATAATAATTAGTTGTAGGACTCATTTTACATATAATTTCAACGATCTGAACTGTTTATTTTGTAAGTCTGGATTCATAAATCATCATTGAAATTTTTTAATTTAAACCAAAACCATTTGACTATTTAATAATCACAATGAAATTTAAAAAATAAACAGTTCGAATTATTGAAGTTCGATATGGTCTGAATCCCACAACTAATCTCCATTGTAAAAAAAAAAAGGGGAATGCCTTTCCTTAAAGATATTCTTTTTATTCTCTTCTATTTTCCCAAAAGCTTTGACGGGAACTAATATCTCACATTATCTAAACTAGTTAGTGCTGCGAGAAAAACTTGTGTAAAAATATTTGGTTACGTTATTTGTAGAATATATTTTATAAATCATGGAACATCATGTATTTTAATTTCATTTAAGAGTTCGCTTGGATATGTTTTTAAACTAATTGAAAGAGTTTTTAGTGAAAATATTTTAAGAACCAATTTTAAGTAAAAATGAAAGTAAATATTGAAAAAGCACTTAAAATGCTTATTAGAAGAAGCACATAACTGATACTCCTTACAGAAAGCATTTCAAATGCTTTTGGAACCCGAAAATATTTTTTCTAAAAACACTTTCAGTCGTCTTAAAAACACATACAAACGAACCCTAAATCTTTGGATCTGTACTTTATTTAATAATTGTTCCTGTTCAGCGCTACCAAATATTTTCTCAGAAATTAAATATTAAAACTCCATGTCAAACATCTATATTCGTATTGCTGACAATTTGGGTCTTGTACTTCAAGAAGTTTTATATTATAGCATAGCTTTTTCACGGTCAAGATAACATACTATAATATATTATTAAGAGGATGGTTAAGATTGGATATTATTATAATAATTTAAGAATCATAAAGTTTGAAACTATTACAATAACTTAGAAAATGTGGGGTTTTAAATTCGGAACACATGTGTTGAAACCCAACACCAATTATTTAGACCAAATTTGCAAAACATGTTATATGTCACCGATATAAAATAAGTACGTTAATCAATATTTAAGTAATAATTCAATCATTAGCATCCACATCATATGTTTTACAAAATTTAGTCTAAATAGTTAGTTTCATTACCCTTCCACTAAGATATTGGACAACGTACGTAAAAAATAAATAACTCATATTTATAAAGTGGACCTCACAAAAACTAAAATAGACGGTTTAAACTATTAAAATATACAAAGTATACCTCACAAAAAAAATTGATGCCACCAATCCGCTCTTATATATATATTACACTAATTTTCACAAGCTTCAAAATTATCGGCTTTTTTGTATTTTTTGTTTTAAGTATTCTTGAATGTATTACTCATCGGATGACAAAAAATTGACCATAGTAACGGTGACAATGATTTTTCAGTCCTCTAAAAACGCATTTGTACCAGGTGATCGTTTACTTTTATGCACATGAATAGAAACCGCATGCATCATGTGACGGTTGTGTATATGTGTGGTACTTATATGACCAAGTCTTTTTTGCTTTGGTCGCCAGTTGCTACTTTTGCTGTTAATATGAAGATACTATTTAGATATGCACTAGGTCTACTTTTTTTTCTTGATAAAATGAGGAGAGAGAATTCTTGTCCGACTCTAATAATCCTTATCATAAGTTACTGTTTCAAAATGTAATGACTTTTTCTTTCTTTGAAAAACATATGAGGGTAATTATTATTCCCAATTGAAAGTAAAAGCTTTTGACCTTATGGAGAAAGAATTGAGATTTTTTCAAAATTTTAGTGTCTAGAGCCTAAGGATCAAGAAATCTGAGCTGCTTGTGTGAAAGAGAAATCGAAGTCTTTGGTTTGTGTGAGGTGGATCATCGGAATAAGTTAATGGGGACAGTCCAATTCAATTCAAGTAGTTTGGATTGCCTAATCCTTAGGCTTCGACCAGTGAGATTCATGGTTGATCTTTGTCCGTGGGGAAGGCATGTGAAGGTAGGCGAAATTTTGACAAGACTGCTTGATTATGGCAGCTCTTATATTAGCATAATCAACATGAGGTTGGGATCAGATCAAAACATAGAAAATTTCAAACGTTTATCAATAGTGTCCTACGATGAATTTCATCTATTTTACATCCGGAAGTTCTTCGATACTGTTGTTTTCCTAGGAGAATTGATGCAAATTGATGAATTTATTTCCTTAACAATGTCCCAAAGGAGAATTGGTGCAAATTGATGAATTTATTTCCTTAACAATGTCCCATGAAAAACGTGATCCAGTTCTCGTACAAAAGTTTTTCCCCATATGGAGGAGGAGAGGAGTTGAATTATGAGATTGGTCAAGTTGTGCGACTTTCATAGGCCCAATTAGGCAAAAATCTGGCTTGTATTCAAGAGTCTTAAGATGTGAGGCAGATTACATGAACATCCTTTCTTTGGCTAAAAAACTCTCTTTCAACCGTCATACGGCACCCAAGGACAATGTTCAAGTCAAACCTGTCCTCCTTCATAAATAATACGACTCAAAATTACTCTTTTATTATACTCATTAACTCCCTCTCTCTCTCCCTCTCTCTCTCTCTCTCCCTCTCTCTCCCCTCACCCCCCCCCCCAAAAAAAAAAAAACCCCACTCTCTCTGCATATTAAATTATCACCTCCACAGTTTCTGCCACAAAATTCCCAAATGAATCAAAACCTCTGCCTCTTCATCCTGATCTTCCTTCTCTCAGAAACCCCAGCATTTGCAGTGGACTTTTACTACCAAAACTGCAGCGTCCCGATAACTTGTGGCCGCCAAAAAATCAGCTACCCGTTCTACATCCAAGGCAGGCAACAAAATTTCTGCGGCTACCCTGGTTACCAGCTCTCCTGCCAGGGCGGCGCAGACGACGACGAAGAAGAAGCCTACCCACTTCTCCGGTTGTCTGGAGACGATTACATAATTCACAACATCAGTTACGAAAGCCAGACTCTTGTCGTCTCAAATGCTTTACTTTCGCACTACTTGGACAACTCTTCCTGCGCTAATCTCTCACTGATCCATAATTTAACGATCCCTAATGAACAGTTTGAGCTGGCTCCAAAGCAAGATCAGTTCTTTCTGCTCTACAACTGCAACCCTTCGTTTGTCGATTCTTTTCCAAAGTACAAGATTGGTTGTAATAACACTTCGGTTCTTGCTCTGCCTGGGCAGATATATCAGAAATTTGGACGTCTTGTGGAGGTTGAAAAGTGTGGATCGAGTGAGGTGGCGGTGGTGCATGGTGGAGGGTATGGGAATGATGAGGCGGCGGGAATGAAGGAAGTGTTGGGAAGAGGGTTTGAGATGAAATGGCTGGCTGCTGACTGCGGCCGCTGCCAGGGGAGTGGAGGGCTATGTGGGTTTAACTACACCACCCGCCATTTTAGGTGCCTCTGCCCCGATAGGACCCATTCTGTGAGCTGCAAGAAAGATGACGAAGGTTAGTCTCTCTCTCTCTCTCTGTTCACTCTTTTTTTCTCTCTTTTTTACATGAAATATGATTGTTAGATAATTACCACGCAGCATACATGATTTAGGCTAGTTCATTAACACAATATGTCGCTTTGTTACACTTGAATTCAAATTCACCTTTGTAGATTAGAGTAGTTTAGAATATCGTTTAATTTCAAAACGAAGATTTCTGGTACGGGATCATTGTCCCACTTGCCCAACTCTCCTGTGCAAATAGTTGAAAAATCGCATCCAGTCTAACTCCTACCATACATTAGATTTCAAAGGAAAAAAGGGCGGCTGCTGGCTGGACGGCTGAATATCGCCACCTCTAATCAAATACTAACGAAGAAGATCGTCCGTAAAGTCAAATCTGAACCTCTACATCGTCACGATTTAACGTGAAAAATATCCTTCACGATTACTTGTGATGAAAACTATATGAGATGCAAACAATAGGTATGCCCCCAAATTAAAAATGCTTTCTTCATGGGATATTTGTTAGCTCTAAGTAATTCTTTAGTCGCATAATCTTCCAGGATAAGATAATTTATTAGGGATTTAGAACCAGGTTGTTGATTACTACTCAGTCTGCAAGTCAACATAAACTTTGATTCATGAACAATGTCTTAATTCACGAACAAGTTAATAACGACATCATTATGTGTAAACAAAAAGGATTAACATAATGAAATGAGAACGCTAAGATGATGGTATTCCGAACCAATAGTACCATATCATGCATAAAACGTAAAATACATAGTGTCGTGTTGTTGGTCTAGGATGCTACGGTAAAAGGATGTAAGTAAATCCTAACAAGTTTAGACGCTCCAGTTGTAGTCACATTGAATAGCAATCCAACTAGAAGTTTGCTGGTTGTCGGTAATTTCTTTCCTCAACAGCCATTGTTGACTGAAACCTACCACTCTGCCAGTTGTTTGTTGCCACTGCCTCTGTCGTTGGAGATGATCAGTGTTCATCTTAATCCCACCCTCCAGAACATGAAAAATCATATTATCATCATTGTTCTGGAGACAAAATGTACACAATAAACGCGTGGAAGCCGCATTAAGTTGGGCCAACTAGTGTGATTTGTGGTTGCACTTTCAGCCCATAAATTTTGGCCACGGAGGTCGCTAGAGTCGTAGAGCATTGCGTTTTGTGAGTGCAACACTTGACCCAACGTGCGCACTGTGCATTCTGATGCTGCACCAGTAGTCCAATACTACTGGATTGTCAAGTCGGACATGACTTGGCCAAAACAACTAAACCAGTTGTGTTACTATTAATCGTTTTAGTCTATCAAGCTTATGCTATGTATAAGCTATGCCTTGATTCAGTAAAATCAACCTAAGGCACGCAAGCACTTGTAGTTCACGATTTTGAACTGAAGCTCTCGTTTGGTGGCTAAGATTGGATTGGTTAATTACAATTTAATGTGTATTCAATAAAGGGATGGACGTCAATTTTAAAATTGCATCCAAGTTGATAGTAGAAGTTGGATTTTTTTTTTAATTGAAATGATAGTGGATTTCATTGGTATTGTAGTAAAAGGGCGGCAATAGCTAACTTAATGTGAATTACAGTCCTCAAACATTAAATTTAGAATAAAGATCGGAAGAGAGTCCAACCAAGCACAAGGGGATTTGACGTATGACCGTACCGAGCAAGGCGATGGGCTACTTCGTTAGCTTGGCGGCAGACTTGGGTACATCTAACCTTACAGCAACTCCGTTGGTGCTCGACCTGCCCAGTATGTGGGTTGAATATCCCCCAACCTAAAAAATTCATCTTCACTGGTCCAAACTCATTGAGGCAATTGGAGCATGGGTGGCAACTAGTTGGGCTTCCCTGCCAATTCAAGCCCGGGCTGCGTCTGCAGGCAGTGGCCTACGTCATAGATGATGTCATGCAGTTGACAGAATGGGTCCACCCACCAAGCCCAAGGCCTCGCCCTCTGTCGTTGGATTTATATCGGTCTTCTCATCTAGACCGTTGGATTTCCAACGTTAAACAAATGAAAACTATAGGTTGTGTCACGTGGCACAATCTGGTGTATCTGATTTTTTTTTTTTTAAAAAAAAAAAATTGGAAATCAGCAACTATAATTGATCCAGAGGTAGAAAAAATTACCAAAAAATTCCAAAAGAATTGCAAATCTTTGTATTTAAAATTCAATCGCAAGTGGTCATTTATTACAGTGGTGGAAAGAAGTTGAGTTATTGCATGACGGCGTGACTTCGAATCTTGTTGGTTGCTAACCTAACATATAATCTAACAAAATTTATCGTTTGAAAAAAAATTTTTTTTTTAACAAAATCTATCGTTTGAAAAAAAGTTTTTTTTATTTTAACAAGCGATATTATCTACAATAAGGGAGATGAAATAGGTTTAGTCTCACAATGGATTAACAATAATGTGCTTCAAATTCGCCTTTGGCGAGAATCAAACGTAAGACATCTCACTTACAAATAAAAAGGAACATCATTAGACTGTAGTTAAATATGGAGTTTTACTGTTTTAGTTGAAAATTTACGTTTGTGAACAGTAAACGGTGGATTTGCTCTTAGTGATCAATGGAAGCTACCATTTCATATCCTCCACAAGTTAGTCCAATTGGAGATGAACTGGGCAGAGGAAATTCAAAGCCCCAATAATCCAAAAATCAGTCTGCTTTAAAGCTAAAATCCTGCCGTTGATTCCTTTCTAAGTTCCGCTAATCATGTTCGTACGAAGGCAAGGATAAAACTTACGATCAGAATCTCCCTATATCGAACAACCAACAAAACCCATCACAATCGCCGGAAACCAGAATCTCCCTATATCGAAGAAATCACAGGCAAGAGACTAAGACGCATGAAGACTCAACGCGCTTTTCGGATTCAACACTCTTGAAGAATGGATGAAAGACAGAGTAGATAACAAAACCCAGAAAGTCGTGGTTACTTCCGTAGCCAGTGCGCCAACCATCAAGACTAACACCACAAGTCTTCGGGAAGGTATTATGGATACGTTTTTCTCTCTTGTCCCGTCTCCTACTTACACCATCAAGACCGCTAAAGAAAACGACAGCCACAAACGACCAAATTTGTCTTGATGTTTTACTAAATTAAATTCCAACGTCAGAACTAGGATATACTTTTCAGCTATGGATCCATTCAGCGTTCACACGAATAAGTAGACCCGAAAGCCAGACGGGCCGGACACGAAAGATCAATCACGTTTCACGGAGCTACGAGTGAACACTGAACAGTCGATTCTTTCCGTAATATGTGTGGTTCAGAGGAGTTTTGAGGATTTTTGAATAGAATCATCGTGACGAGAATGGTTGAAGAGTCGAGGGGTCAAAGTCTTTCTGGTGCTGGTCATTGGGGAAGTTGGGAAGGAAAATCCCTAATAGGCCACGGAAGTCTTTAAGCCGACCAATCAAACTGTGTATCCTGCAACTTTTTTACATGGTTAGTTTCCACAAGTCTTCCGTCTCCTAATTTCCAAGTCAACTGGCGTGTTAAACAGCCAATTTCCTTAATATATTGCATACAAAGAATTCTGAACCTCTAAACAATTCAACACTCTTGTTCTGAAGAGGAGGAGTAGATTTTGTTATTGTTATTCCCTTGCGGCGCTTTCTTCTTGTTGATCAGCTGGGAATCTTCGGATGGCTCCGGTGGCTTTGTTCATTCTCTCCGTTCTTGCTCACCTTGTGGTTCAGCACTCTGCTCAATATTCAGAAGCGGAACCCTCCAAACGTTGTCCGGAGCACTTCTGCGACTCAGCAGGCTACATCATCTTCCCCTTTAAAAGCGTGGGAGATCATCCTGATTGTGGATTGTTCACAGTCAATTGTTCAGACCCCCAACGGCCAAAAATCCAATGGAAAGAGGAAGGATACTGGCATGAATTCAAAGGCTTTTTAGATTCACCTTCGATTTCTATCAAAGACACAGACCTTGCCGACCGCTTAGGAAAGGATTGCGATGATGAAGTTTTCGACGACTTGAGTCTTCCCAGCGCTTCTCAAATCCGTAAAGTACCATTAGTCACACACAATCTGACTCTTTTCAAATGCAACACCACCTTGGACAAAAATTCTTACCCACCTCGTAATTATGGCTGCAGCAATGCTAACCATACTTATTATACCGCTTCATTTAGCAGTAGTTTACCCAACGCCCAGCCGCCAGGGTGTGCAACCATTCAGGTCCCCATGCGTCCGTTTCATCCCAAGACGTTCTCATCATTGACTGCTGAATTTAAGCTATCAACACCACAATGTTTTCAATGTATTGAAAGCAAAGGTGAATGCCTGTTGGAAGAGGAAAAATTTAAATGCGCCAAAGGTATATGCATTTACTTGACCTTTCTTTCTTTCTCTGACGTGCGCTAATCCGATTCCTTTCTTTAAAGGATATAACTCTTGGAAACAGCAAACAGTTTATTGAAACACACAAGTATTAAATGATTGTTATGTATGCATTAGCCTCTTCTTTTTTTCGAATGGTAACATTATTTATGCCACTTCCATCTTCTGTGATTTAGCTAACAGCAGTTTTCTTTGCAATTCATGTTGCAGGAGATAAGTGGTTGAAATTGAAGCTAGGACTAGGTAAGATTGATATCTCCGCATTTAAATATCTAATTGATATGGATACTCATCTAGGACAAGCGATAGAACCAAGGGACGGAAATCAATCATTCCCCAATAGCTCTGGATTAATTTTCCAATAATCATGGGAATGTGCAAGCATTTAAACACGTTGCCAAAGTCAATTGATTGCTCTGCGTAACATACCTTCGATCAAATTTAGCTCTCCCTTAAGCACCCCCAGTATAAACTACATTTTAACTGTCTCTCTCACTTGTATTCTGTAGGAATTGGCCTTGGATTTCCAGCACTTCTTGCAATATGCGGGTTTCTTCTGTTGCTTTACAAGAAAAAACGCTCTTCACTCTTCCTCTCAAGGAACATTTCTTCTCAGCCATACACAAATTCCGACATAGAAGGGGGCGGCGCCTACTGTGGTGTCCCGGTCTTCAGCTACAGTGAACTCGATGAGGCCACAAACCACTTTGATAGCGAAAACGAACTTGGAGATGGAGGTTTTGGAACCGTCTACTATGGTAAGAGCTAATCTTCTATGTATGTGTTAATTTCCGAAAAAATGAAAGAAATCATTTACATTAGGCAAGTAAAGAGGAAGTTAAGTTGCATAGTATCTGCGGCAGCTTACTCTTTGATCAATCCGATATAGGAAAACTCAAAGATGGTCGGGAAGTTGCAGTCAAGCGCTTATATGAGCACAATTACAAACGCGTTGAACAGTTCCTAAATGAAATTGAAATCCTCACCCGTCTGCGCCACAGAAACTTAGTCACCCTTTATGGCTGCACCTCACGCCGCAGCCGTGGACTCCTCCTTGTCTACGAATACATTTCCAATGGAACCGTTGCTGATCATCTCCACGGAGACAGAGCAGACCCTGGCTCGCTCGCTTGGCCTATACGTATGAGCATCGCCATAGAAACCGCCAACGCATTGTCCTACCTCCATGCTTCTGAAATTGTACATCGCGATGTGAAGACTAATAACATTCTGCTCGATGACAATTTCTGCGTTAAAGTTGCAGATTTTGGGCTCTCCCGGCTCTTCCCCTTAGATGTCACACATGTCTCAACCGCTCCACAAGGGACACCGGGTTACGTTGATCCAGAGTATCACGAGTGTTACCAGCTAACTAGCAAGAGTGACGTTTATAGTTTTGGAGTTGTTCTCATCGAGCTCATATCATCTCTTCCGGCAGTTGATATAATGAGGCACAGGCACGAAATTAATCTGGCTAACTTAGCCATAAGCAAAATTCAGAAAGGTTTGTTCAACGAGTTGGTAGATCAGCGTCTCGGGTTCGAATCTGATGGTGAAGTTAGAAGGATGATCATTGCAGTGGCAGAGTTGGCTTTTCAATGCTTGCAGCAGGACAACAACGTGAGGCCTACCATGAATGAGGTTTTGGAGGCTTTGAAAATGATCGAAAGCGGGAGTTATGGCCCTGAGAATTTAAAGCCGGAACTGGACAGTGAGAGTGTGAAAACGAGTGTACAGCCGCCAGCTTCGCCGGATGGTGATGAGATCGGGCTGTTGAACATGAGACCTCCGCATTCGCCGGTTTCCGTCACGCAAAAATGGCCCAGCACTAGGTCTACTTCACCTAATGCTAGTGCGTGACAGTTCTTTTTTGTGTGTGTTACATTTCAGTATAAAGAACATATATGAATGCATTTCAGATTTGATTAGGTGGGTGGAGGTTTATTTGCCACTCATCTCCTTGCTTTGTTAAAACGCCAAGCCAATAACACCCCCTGTTTTGCAAGGGTCGAGAGGGAAGAGCATTTGTCGTACACAACTTTAACCTTCCTTTGCAAAGAGGCTGTTTCTACGATTCGAACTCGTGACGTTTCGAACACAAAAGAGCAACATTTTCGTTGTACCAAGGCTCGCCATCATTGAAAAACACATCTAATTAGTAATGCTAGGTAAAAGCTTGAGGGATTTGTACATATTATATGGAGACATTGTTATTAATATTTTACACATATAGTTTTGATCCTGTATCGTTTTGGCTCTTCATACTTGTTTGATGTCTCTGTCTTTTTTCTTTTATTATTTTCTGCTTCTTCTGATATTGTTTATTAACCAAGTTTGGATTGTATGACATGATCAAACACCTCCTTTACAGGAAAATAAAACCGACATAAACGACAAAAGGTTTTACATTTATAGAATTCTAAATTACTCTAATTTATTTAAAAAGAGTTCAAACTTAAGTATTCTGGCCTATACTATGTCTGTAACCATGTTAAAATATTAGAACCACTATTTCATCAATCATTTATAATAAAATAACACTTCTAAAATCGGATTTTTCAGATTTTTATTTTTTTATTTATTTATTTATTTATTTTTTTGGAAAACTTTTCAGATGTTTGTTTGGTAAAAAGGAATCACATTGTGGTACTGACAACATTGTTGTTCTTGTTCAAGAACCTAGTGTGCAGGCTACAGCCTAGAAAATTGAATTAGAACTGCGGGCCACCTAACTTGCCGGCTAGTTAGATAGTGTGTGTGTTATATATATATATATATATATATATATATATTCACATATATATATATATATATATCGCTGACATGTATTTTAATTTTCTTATATGATAAAGTTTGCGAGTAATATAGTTACAATGTCTTTACTAATAGACCAAGATTCTTTTTTAAGATTAGAAGGTTGAGCCTTCTGAGCAAATCACATAAACTATTGATTTTTCATCTAACGGCTATAAATGAGGAATTTTTTTAAAATTATAATAATTATAATTATTAAATTAAAAATCAATGATCCATTTGCTCAAAAGACTCAACTTCTTAAGCTGAGAAGAGGACCCTGATCCTTTACCAATCTCCTATTGTCTGACCTTTCAATCTTCTTCAGTCAAAGTATGAGGTGGTGTCGCCTCTTTTTCAGAACCCTATGTAGAATTTCAGATTTTGGATTCAGCACCTTTGGAATTTCACTTGGAAAGGCACCCACTTTCTCTCTCTTTTTTGAATTTGTGAAAAAAGAGAAAATTACCAATCATTATTTGGTCTAATTTATTATTGAGAGATTTTTTTACTCTATCAGAACACGAGACGTCAGATTATATATTATTACATAATTAAAAGAAAGTTTATTATTCAAATGTTTACCTAATTGTGTAATGATATGTGTTGTATCGTCATGTGTTTTGAATAGAAAAATTTATCTAATTTATTGAGAAAAATAATAAGGAAACCATCCCTAAATTTATTGAGAAAAATTTAACACAATATTTTATAATTTTGGCATGAAATTAATGTTAAACGTTTTAGAGATGCCATAAAGAGTCTTATCTAAAATTAGAGAGTGTACTTAGCATTAATAAAAAAAGTGTGTATATAAAAGATGCATCCACTTCCCAACATATCCTTTTCTCCATTTCACAAGCAATCAATTGTGTCTCAGTCTCTCCCCTGCAATCATTCTCCAATTTAAATTCAAATATTCACCCCAAAATTTACATGTATATATTGAGAGAGAGGAATGGGAGTTAGCAGCAGCAACAGACCTCAAATCCAGAAGATGGGGACTTTACAGAAATTCAAGCTCCTCGCCACGCAGTGCGGCGTGGCCCAGAGCCCGACGCGAAGCCCGCGGACGAGCCCGTTGATCCAGTTCCGCCGCCGCAAACCCACCTTGCTGATGCTCCTGACCCGGAGCAGCAGTCGCCGCAGTGACCCGCCGGTTCCGATGCCGCTACCGGAGAATATTCCGCCCCAGAGGAACAGTCTGAAGGACCTGTTCGTGTCGTCGCCGCCATTTGAGTTGAACGACCGGGGGAAGGCGGAGAGTG
This sequence comes from Pyrus communis, assembly GCF_041283825.1. Lineage (NCBI taxonomy): Eukaryota > Viridiplantae > Streptophyta > Magnoliopsida > Rosales > Rosaceae > Pyrus > Pyrus communis. The sequence goes on along the minus strand of NC_142577.1, from coordinate 29,158,556 downwards.
AGAGAGATAAGCGGGCAGAGTTGGGTAGTTTGTTGGTAGGTAAAGAAATTGGTGGAGTTGGACCGGGCTCCCCTAGGCCGGCCTGGACCGGTTTTCGTTACAAGTCGTTACTGAGAAGGGCTTGGCGCCCTGTGCTCGTCACTATTCCCGAGTAAATTAATTAAATAATTTAATCTTCATAAAATATTATTAGAGTATTTTTTGTACGTTATGTGATCGGCCATCTCTCATGATATACCCCGATACAAATCGATCTTGTATTGCATTGCATAATTTGTAGCTACCGGCGTTGGACTCGTAGTTACAAGCATTATCATACATTCGACTTTATGATTTCGTTTCAATTCTCCTTTTTTTCGTGTCATTATCGTTTGTATTAAAAAATATTTGAACTTGTGAGAAACTGGAACCTCTTGCAATATAGGCAAAAGAAATAGAGCTATTTGAATAGATACAACTTCCGAAATGAAGAGGTCGTAACAAGAATTGGAGGGATCCACCGAAGACGATCCTTCCCTTGTTTCGAAAGAAAAAGAGGTTCGGGACAAAATCGATGAAATTTCATTCATTCGTGACCATGCACGCCATTACCATTATTTCGAGGTTCTTTTCTAAAGTTAAAGTGGCTAAAGAGACCCAGGACCATGAATGTTGGGAGAACAGTTTACACTACACATGCTAAAGCAACTCTTCCCTTTGGGAAAAAGAAAGGTTACAAAGAAGGGCTCGATGATTTCGAAGGGACTTTTTTCATCTATTTTGTTATTTAATTCAATTATTACAGAAAAATTTCTTGCAATCAAAAGGTAAATTCATAAAAAGGGTGGAGTCCTTCCATGTCTTGCCGCTAGCGGCTCTTTGGTTCCAAGAGGAATTGGAGTCTGATTTGTTTGGGCTTGTGATTGCCGCAACGCAGAGTCGTTCCCCTCTCTCTCGGTACCTCCATTTCCCTGCTGAGGTTCGGCATGGCCAACAGACTTAGGGTGGCCTTCTGAATGCTCGTTTTCTGGAAGTACAACCCTCCGCAAGAACCTATCTATCATCTCGTAACTGGTAAATGTAATAACGGCAGAAGGAGTGGTTCTTATTAGATTAGTAGCACAACCATTATAGAATCCACGAAGGCCTTCCTTTTGGAACACCTTCTTTATGCAGTCAATTACTCCTGCATACTGGGTTCCAATGTGTCTGGCCTGCCCTTGCTCTTGCAGCCTCGAGCGCACAACCTGGAGATAATTGATTCAGTCAGGACGACAAAATAAAATATGAGATAGTTAGAGAGAGCAGTCATCCAAGCCCCAGTCTGTTTACTGAGAAGTCCAGCTGAACATACCTCGTGAGGGTATGTTATTACAGAAGCGATTACTTTTGATACTGATGAGGCAAAGGCAACCCTACTAGGGTGTAACTTATCAACTGTTGTATTATCTGAAAAGTTAAATTTATGGGGTCAGATATAACTAATTAATTAAAAAACACTGAATTTTCAAGTTAAACAGTTCATCAAAGAAGTAAACAAATAACATTTACCCCTTTTTGCCATGAAAGACTTTATCTTTTCATAAGCAGGAAATTGAATTGCAACATGACTTACTCCAGCCAAAGAAGGCAAGATCCCACTGTTTGAAACCACACATGCAACCAAAAAGGTATCATTAAGGGAAACTACGCGAATAAATTTTATTCTAATCAATGGAGCGGACTTCCTTCACTGAATGGAAAGAAAAAAAATTTTGATTAGTAGTAAAGCAACATCAAATATAAAATTCCCAGTTTAGTGTCATATCCACATAATGCAACTTGGAAAGAAAAATGACCTATATAAACCTCGTAAGCCTTCCTCAGTTGTAATCCTTGAGAAAGCAGATCTCATGCTTTTGTAAGGAATCACACCAGGCCTCATTCCTTGTGTCTAAATGAAGATGGTCAAGAAGAATATATCAATGTATAAAAATGACAAAATGTTCAAACTAGCAAAATTAACCAGTGCAAAGTCCTTGAATTTCTAATCCATGACGGTTGAGTTTAATCCAGAAGCTAACATGTAATTATGTGGAAGAGATTCATTAGCCTAGTTAGACATTGGTTAAGCATCAACCGAAGAATAAAATATGCCCGGAACCATAAGCACTAAAGGACCATCTCTAGCAAATATGCGTCTGCATAGTTGAACTATTACTATCTTTTATTCCCAATTTTTCATAGTTTACTCTCCTGACATCTCAAGTCGAGGACATGATAATTACAGAGAGTTTGTGTCGCTTCCAAAAAAAAAAAAAACAACAATGTTTCCAGTCCCAGTCCAACAGAATGCCACAAAATAACAGTCATTGTGAATGGCTCCGAGGTATCCAATGTGCTACAGAAAGCAATAAAATGAAAATCTTAAATGAATTACAAACATAAAAACAGTAAACTTACTTGAAGTCTGGTCTTAACAACCCACAATGGATTTGTTGAAATGGCTGTGGCTGCCCCGGCACCAGCAGCAGCAATCATATTTTCACCGATTGTGAGTTCTCCGCTGCCATGAACTACAGAATGACCATAGTGAATGTTTAAAAACTAACTGAATACTATTATATATTACCCAATGCTCTAAACTAAACAAAGAATATGGGAATACTATGCATTTCACAAGAAATAATTAGAGACAAACACAAACTTTTAAGTAAGCCACATTTGGAAAAACCAACCATGAGAGTGGAGTAGGCCTTTGAGTTGCTCATAAACTGTGAAGTACACCTGCATACGAACAGAGTACATATGGCACCAGGAAAATTATACAAGCACACAGGAAAAAAAGTTCCATGTCATCTGACCAAGGGCCCCAAAATCTTTGTGAACTCAAGTTTCTACAAGATAAGGGCTCCCAAAGATATGATTCACAATATAAGGCAACAAAAGTAATACTCACTGCCCAATTTGGAAGTAGCGCTAGAATTGTAGGCGAAAGGCCCCGGTACATCCCCTTCACACCTTCCGTCTTTAATATTTTCTGTAGGCTCGTGACAATGATACTACCTGATCATAGGCCAAAAGGAAAACAAAGAAGAACAGTCATACTGATATGTATAAGTATGAAACATATATACTACAAACAAATCGACTGGAAATTATCCTCGAAATGGCGATGAGCCAAATAAAAACTTTAATAAGACAAACACAAAGCCACCTCAAGCCAGTTCACCAAATAACAAGAAATGTGGCATACATCTGGTCAATGCATATTTTCTCATATATACGAACACACTAGAGTTCACAAAACTGAAGCTTTAATCCGACTACGATTCCTTTCCCCCTAAACATGTGCTCCCATAGTCCCAGTGAATCTAATATCGTCAAAAATCGATACTTGCAATCGATAAGTTCCTCAAAATAAATAAAAACACAGAATTGCATCCCAATATTGATAAACAAACCAGAATTTGTTCAAGGGAATAATAAAGCTTCGACTCGGAAAATTGAAGAATACCTCTCTGACCAGAAGGCATGCCATGGACCTGCAGCCTAGTCTTGATGACATCCAAGGGGCATACAAACGTAGCCGCCATAGCACCTGCAAAGCTTACGGTTCAATCAATTTGCAATAAATTCATCAGATTTGCAAATGCGTGCCCAAATGAACGAAACCCTAGAAATGGGAATCGCAGAAGAGCAAAGGAGGAAGATAACTGACCAGCGGAGGCGCCAGCACCGGCGTGGCAGATGACATCTCTGATAGATTGGCGATCGGAATGTTCGGCCACAACACCCATCGTCGTCGAAGCCCTCTCCAGCCGCTCTCTAGAGCTGCTTCTTCAAACTCAAATCAACGGTAATTTTCATGGCCAGTCGCGGTGTGTGTACGTATATATACTGATTTGATAGAGGGGGAGAGATTTGGGGCCGGAAGTTCTAAGGACTGTTGAGAGTCAGTATTCTGAAGCTACGACGCCGTCGTCGTCGCCGCCTGACTTGTTTGAAGGGGGTTAAGTGGTGAAAAATGACGTGTCAGGTACGCAGAGCTCAGCTTCGGATTTGGAATTTGGAAAGGGTAAATGACCCGGAGACGGAATCCGTCGAGGAAAGGAAACTAGAAAACTAGCAAAACGGCTATTTTCTTTCTCGGATAGGTAAATTTCTGGCCAATAGTATAAGTGGGAGGGTGCAGGTTATCGATTATTTAGATCAAATTTTGAAAATAAAAATATGGCGTGGTTATTAATAATTGAATTATTATTTATATTGATGTATCTGATGGTTTGAAAATTTGGTTTAAAAAATTGATTTACCTAACATTACTCTTTAATTAAACTCAATTTCTATCTAATAGGCATGAATGTGATACACATTTTATGACCACTCAACCGTCATCACTACAGTTTGATAGTATTTATCTAGTGAATTTTAAGTTTGGTTGTTAATTGAGTACGTGAGATCAAATTATTATAGATAATTCACTGTTTGGTTTAAGTTAAATCGTAGTATTAAAAAAAAAAGTATATTTCATGAATTTCTTCAATTTACTTTTTGTTTTTGAATTTTGAGATATTACTTATTTATTCAACTGGTACTCTAATTTAATCTATATGCGTATAAAGAGATTATTTTTGTTAGCTTATGATATTTTATGACTATTATAAGGGGAACTTTAACTAAGACCATCTCCAATGGTTGGGCTAAAAGTCAAAATTTTTAGCCCAAAAACAGCTTTTCTACTTCAACCATTCTACCCTAAAATTTTAGCCCGGGATTATTAAAGAATGAATTTAGGTCTTTTTTTTGTTAAATTAATTTTAAAAAAAATATATGTAGACTATCGTAAATTAATTTTATGAACATTTTAATCTAAAAAAATTTAAATTCCGATAAATATTGGGTAGAGTCCACCCCGATTTCTGGGCTAAATTTCGGGGGGAATTTGGCATTGGTTTAGCATTTAGCATTTAGCTCAAAATTTCCCCTTGGGTTGGAGTACGTTTGGGGGGAAATTTTGGGGGGTAATTTGGCTTTTAGCCCACCATTGGGGGGTAAAAGCTCTGAGTATTATTCACTTTAACGAAAAACCACATTTTTACATTAAAAAGTCAATCATGATACTATTCACTTTACCTTTTATTTTGTCTTTATTTTTAAAACTCAAAGTTTTCAAGTCATTTTCATTAGTTTTCCTTATTATAACCCTTAAATGTCAAAGAGTTTAAAATTTTAATTTAAAATCAAGGGCATTAATGTAATTCAATTCCAATTTTAGATTCTCCTCACATTTCCCTACATATGCACAGCATTTGTAGAGTTTGCTAGTGTAAATTTATGAAAACAAAATTTCGATTTCAAGTACATAAATGTCTATATTTTTTTGCTCGACGTAAAGTTTACATTACTTTAACCAACTTAATTTCACCTAAATTTATCCTTAGTTTTAAAATTTGTGATATGAACGACAAATATGCAAAAGTTTGTTTTGTTTTTATATGCTGAGGTAGCCAATGATGGATTTCATAGCTTGACAAATTCTTGTGTACTGATATTGGCCTGCTTTACGAGGAGAGAGTGTTCAATTAGAAATTTTTCAATTCGTTGAAAATTGGATTGAATACATAAAGTGTTATAATACAAATAATTGAGATTTTATGTTTCAACTATTAGTATTATGATATTTATTGTATCAAGTCGTATTCTTGACAAACTGAAAATTCTCTCGGATCAACTAACTATCTCAATTAAAAAAAAAAAAAAAAAAGTGACTTTCCGACGAACAAAAAAACTGATTTTGATTTGATAATGCCACATTTTTTCTGAACATTATAACAAGAAGCTTGTTAGGCTTTTATTCTTCGCATGGGTCCAAAGTCGTAAAGTCAGAGAGGCCCAACTAAATATGGTCTGCCATTCAAAAGGTTTAAAGAATTGGGCCCAAAAAAAGAGCATGCCAAAAGCCTAGAAACAGAGACTGGTCACTGAAGCACCTTTGGCAAATTACCTTCACCAAAGAGCATTTATGCTAAATTTACACAAGATTAGGAGAACAACTTAACAATGTTGACATAGCGTTTCTGTGTCAATCGTACAATTTTATATAAAAATACTCAATAATTATATTAGCTTATTAGTACGAGACGCCACAATTACAGTGTTCGAATTTCTTGTCAATCATACAGGAAATTAGACAATAATGAGAGTTAAGAGGAAAAGTAAAGGTTTTGGTTAAGTGGGCTTAAAACCATCTCATACAAAATCCCCTACCGGACAAGTTCACTTCTGGGGGTATCTTTCAGCGAAGATATCATGATTTCGGGGGCCCAGGCGGGTACGCAGTGGCTTTCTGACTATCTTATGTGGGGACGAGCGAATTTGGATCCACGTCGGATCCTCGCTAGATCTTTTTTATGAGGATCCTGTGGCGAGAATTCTGAAGATTCATAAATCATATTTATTTATCGTATATCGTACGATCAGAAATAATTTTAAATAATTTTATTTAAAATTAAATATAAACAGTATCTGACCAAAACTAATAGAAATATTTAATGAACAGACACGATTTAATTATCAAGATCCTCATAAAAAAAAATTCGGAATAAATCCTGTTGGGGGACGAGCATGGCTGTAGGGCCAGATAGGCCCATTCTCCCAGCCTGTACTTGCCCAGTTCCTCAAAACCAAAAAAATATTTTCTATTTTTAATTTGGTATCAAATACCAAAAGGCAGAACAGTATGTGAATGTGGACGATGGATCGGAGGCACCAACTGGAAAATACCCAAATCTCAGTTGGGTAAGAGTTTGTTGAAGACACCTATATATACAAGTTGGGGAATATTCTAATGCGTGGTTAATTTGAAAGACAGTTGAAGTTTCAATTCATACTTACGAAATTTATTCTTCTTCTAATAAAGAAGGAAACGGCATAAAGAAAATTTTCGATAAGATTGTTTGACTATGAATATTTTTACACTAAATAAGATTTATGTGAGTTTATATAAGACTAAAATATATAAAGTTTCATGCATTTGCGGAAGTACTCTACGAGGCTACGAACAACGTGATCGGAAATGCTTACTATAAGTTTTTCTTCCATTTATCAATTGAGTACTTGACAGTGGCAGGGCTAGCATAGGGTCATTAATTGTTCTTGACCCTAACAACTTCAAAAACCTCATGTATATTTGTATGTGTATTGTATTTGACCCATTTAAACAATTAAGGCAAACTAAACTACAACCTCCTCCTCCTGCTTTTATTTTTTTTCTATCATATTTATCTTCCTTTTTTCTCTTCTTGTGTGTAACCATATTGTGTGTCCCATGTGCTCCATAAAATTCCTTAGTTGACAAGCTTTGACAGTCTTCGACATCACACTACAGTATCATGCATTCACCATTGACAAGCCTCTACACATAATAGTAATTATCGACATATATTACCATAAGTTGTCGGTTTATGATGGTAGGAATTGTTACATGCCTACTAAGTGTTCAATATAATGATCCTATAAAACCATTTTTGGTTTATATGATGATTATATTATTTAAAAATTCTAACTCTGTCAATGATACTCGATAAAATCTCTTTCATTTTCATATGACGCAACACTTAGCACATGCAATATCGGATAGCAGTATTGTTCTTATCTTAAGTCAATTCATAAGATGCCTATTAAAACCTGTACCAGACATCCGTTCCAACTGCAACTTTCCCGTCTTCAATTCATTATGTACTCGAATTAAATTGCACTGTCAATATTATTCACAATTTTCTACTCTAATTGCAACCACAGACACACAACCGCTTTCACACTCATACTGGTCTTGCAACTTGTATACACTATATAGTTTTCTCGACGAGAGATTCTACTGTGTCGTCGAGTGCATGCATTACCGTCAGTGTTTTTGATCAGGATCATGTAAAAAGTTGTGTATACTATGTAGTTTTTTTAGCAAAAAATTCTACTGTGTCACTAAGGACATGCATTAGCATTAGTGTTTCTCATCAGATCAGGTAACGAAGGTTTATACATATGGAAACACACTAGGCAATGATAAAGCACGCGTAAGAGGAGTTTGTCTTTACTTAAAGAATGTTGATGACAAATCAAATCACTTGCATCATCTAGCCAGCAAGCTGCTTGATCGAGTATCTTTTTTAATCCAACTTTTTCGTGTTTAAAAAAAATTCATGATTTCGAAATGTTACTTTAAATAGTTAAAAGTGTGTGAATCTCATAATATAATTAACGATCGCAACTAAAAAAACTAGAAACTATATTACACGTCCATTTTCTGTCTTTTGTATTTCTTATTTTTTGTTCATATTTAATTTGGTTCTAATTAATGTTTTTCGTTCTAAGTAAATAGATACGTAATAAGAAAACATGAAAGGAACTCTATAATTTGGCGGCCAGAATTGGGAAGGATTGGGCGGCGAGTACATAGTCGTAAAGTAAATACAACCCAGGTGGTTGCAAGGTTTCTGGAAAACGACATTTTTCTTGTAAAGTAGGCATTTTGATAACTAATTCGAGTAGAGAGGAAATAGATTACGGAAGAAGACATAACGGATGAATGAATGACTCAATCCCCTCCCACCCGCATGGTTCCTCTATGAAGATGTTCCACACTACCACTTCTTTTATGTGAAGGGGGCGTTTTCCTAGAATTTTACATAAACGTCTATGAGATAAATAGTCTTTTTTTAGTGCCTTATCTTGTCTTATTTTTTTTAATGTATCCGGATCGAATAACAAAAATTTTACTATTTGAAATGAAACTAAGCCCTAGTTTGGTACTGAGGTGATTCTGAAAAAGTGGCTATAAAAAAAAGTTGAGAGTTTTTTTATGTTTGGTAAACATTAAACTTCAGCTTTTTTTTTACAATTTTGGATGAAAAAAAAGCCAAAAACACAAAGTTGCAAAACCCAACTTTGAAAAACCAGTTTTTTTTCACCTCTATTTTACATAAAAGTTTATCAAATACTATAATACTGTTTTTTTTTCTTTTTTTCAAAAGAACTTTTACAAAAAAGTTTACTAAATACTCTGCTACTTTATTCTCACAGCACACCATAAACAGTTTTTTTTTCTTTTCAAAGCACAACAATACCAAACCAGCCCTCAGACAAAGTTGGATCTGACATTGGATACCATCATATTAAATTTAAGTTGTTGGATTAGCCCCATGAGGGCTACAAGCATGCAGACTGCAACCCTACCCTGCATATGCAAATACAGTATACGCATGACCAACTTAATAACTCCACAACCCACATGCTGCCGCAGTTAATCATCTAATTAATTATACTTAATCACAAACACACAATAACGCTGAAAGAATTAAAGTAATTTAACAACAAAAAATACATATGAAAATTGAGATGAGAGGAAACGTGTTCCTCCCTTTGAGTACAACCAATACAGATTTAACGAGTTTAGTACCGTGTCACATTCTCATCTAATAATGCAATGTAACAACGTTGTACATAAAAAATTCACATAACATTATATTAACAAACGCGTTGTATGTCAAATTGCATCACCAACCATCATCAGCATTGGCATTGACTAGGAGGGGTGGGGACCAGAAAAATCCTCGAGTGGAAAAGCAAAGGGTAACCCTACAAGGCTGAGGCTGAGGGGCTACAGGTAAACAGGGTAACAGACATCTGCAAACGCAGAAATGCACTCATTTAACCGGAACCGGATTCTTCAAAATTAAATCCACTAATTAATGAATTCAGGTAATTAAAATTTGATTAAATAATTACAATTATTATAAATTTTAGAGAAGTTTCTTCTTTGTAGTTGTTAGATCAAATTTTAATGATTCGAATTTATTGATTAATGGGTTCAGATTTGAATGATAAGAGAGAATCTGGTTCCCATTTAGCCACATACAACGTGCTCACTGCGCACCTTGTCCACATCATCGCCATCACAGAAACACATGCACCTCGTCCACATCATCGCCATCACTTCTTCATCCTCTTAGCCACCTTAAATCATCTTAGTATTTCTCATTAATTAACAAAATTTCAACCCAAATTAAGATGCATTTCTTATTCGCAAACTAATTTTTGAAAAATGAACATATGTAAATACATAAGGTTTGACTTTTGTTTTTTTTTTCTTGTTTATTATAAAACTAGTTAACTAGCTAAGCATATGGTATTATCGCTAAGAATTAAGGAGTCGGCTAGATCGCTGGTCATAATTATTGAGTTTGAATTTGATTTTGGTAAAAATTTATCTTGAAAATTTTCATTTATGAAATTTTATTTGTGTGAATAACGTGGTATACAAAGTGTTATAATATAATTAATTGATCTTTTTAAAAAAAAATTAGTTAAACTTTTAATATTATAGTTGTGTAACTGACCGTGCTCTTGACATAGTGAAAAATCTAGAGATACTGCTGGATCTTTCACTCACAGATAAGTACAAATATGACTAAACTGTGAAAATAGGTGCACCAAATGCTCTTAACATTGATTAGCTTAATTATAATTTCCCGGAAAACTCTCCTGCAAGATCTGTTAGGTAAACGACCAACCTTGTGATCCCCTGTTTTTAGAGCTATCACAAACAACCAACATAATTTCTATGTGGACCCTACTATCTCTTTTGTATTCCCTCCACACTAGTGAACTTTTTTCCCGGGAAAAAAAATAAAAGCCTCTTGCTTTTGGGTTTTGGCTCTCGGCTTTTGGGGAAAAGCAAATTGGTTTCGGAGAAAGAAAGAAACCGACTTTCTTCAGAATGTGGGTTTATGAATGCATTGCTTCATAGTCACCATACCCACTTTTCTGCAATTTCTCTTTAGAATTTCGATCGAAATAGTTTGCTTTTTTGCCACCAATTTCTCTGCCATTTCTTTTTCACCCCAGAAAGTTTGGAATTTTTTTATAAATAATCGTGGGTGTTTGGTGGGAAGGAAAAGGTTGTCAAGCTGCAGCTGACTCGCATGAATTCAAAGTTCAATTTTTTAATCGGAAGGTTAAGGATTTGGGGGTGTTTGATTTGATTAATGGGTCTTACAGTTCATACCTCGTCACCAAAACGCGTTGCGTCACCGCCTTGATTTCTTTATTGCGCGATTTCTTTCTTCTGGTGTTGTCGTAGTCGTCGGTGTTGCTTATTACTGTCGCAATCGGATCTGCTTTGGTTTCTCAGTCAGACATTCTCTTTCCTGTCGCTTGGAATCTTTGTTCATCTGTTTGGTTGCCGAGAAATTACGAACAAGAAAAGGTGAGAAAAAATGTAGAATAAACGTAAATTTCAGTTCTTTGTCTTCTGGGTTAGCTGAATACATGCTTATTAGTGACATTTTACTTCTGTTTTGTATGATTTCGATTGCCAAATGATGGAATATCCAAGATGTAACCTTTCCCGTTTTGTTTTACTTACATGTGTCGGCAAGTGAGACAGCATATGGTTGTTGATATAACCAATCTGTTGACGTTGTTCTTTGTTTTGTCTTATGATAAATGCAGATCAGTTGTTGTAGCTTGTGAAATATTCGATCTTTCGTTGTTAGGATTGGACTTTGTGCTATTTGTGCAAAGAAGTTCGTGGGTTTTGAGGCCATTGATTACGAAAAATTGTAGGATCTTTTAGGTGTTTTGCATTAGTATGCTATTGAGGATAAAAGAGTTAGATAGTTTGAAGGTCTTGGGCCTCTGGCAAAGACAGCGGTGAGGTAGTTATGGCGTCTGGAGATAGGCGTCAGCATCATAATATGGTGCCTCTGGCTGCATTGATCAGCAGAGAGCTGAAGAGTGAGAAGATGGAGAAGCCAACTGTCAGATATGGGCATGCGGCTCAATCCAGGAAAGGGGAGGATTATTTCCTGATCAAGACTGATGGTCAGCGAGTACCCGGGAATTCTTCATCAGCATTCACCGCATTTGCGGTAAGCCTGAGTCTCTTATATTTGCTAGATTATAGAGCCAGAGCTTGGCAGCTTAGCTCTGTCATGTTGTTGTACCATGGTGAATGTCCCAAAAGTTGAATACTGCATATCAGTGCTCACCTCTATGCTCTAACCATTTAGTTCCTTAGTCTCCTGTCTTGTTCACTGCAAATTTTTGATCCGGACTATATATTGGTTTGTTCCCTTCCAACATAGGCAGTGAACGAGATATTTTTCGAAAATTTCATGTACTTTTGGTTTTAGATTATGGAATGAATCCGTGTGCTCAAACCAATTTCCTTTAGCTATCAAATATGCTGCAAATCAGGTATAACAGTCACCGTTCTTTTACTGATTGTCAGATCTTTGATGGGCACAACGGAAATGCAGCAGCAGTATATACAAGGGAGAATTTGTTAAAGCATGTGTTGGGTGCTATTCCCCGTGGGCTAGGAAGGGAGGAGTGGCTCCAAGCTTTACCTCGAGCCTTGGTTGCTGGGTTTGTGAAGACTGATAAGGATTTCCAGAGCAGAGGTGTGGAATTTGCAACTTGCTTAAGTCTTTGTTCTTCTTTTGTTTTTTCTCATATATTTCAGCACAGACGTACTAATTCTTTCTACTCTTATTATTGTTGCCAGGTGAAACTTCTGGAACAACAGCTACCTTTGTAATAGTTGATGGATGGACTGTGACAGTTGCATCAGTAGGAGACTCCCGTTGTATCTTAGATACTCAGGGTGGTGCTGTTTCCACCTTAACTGTTGATCACAGACTTGAAGAAAATGTAGAGGAGTATGTATCCACTAAAATTCAATAACATTCCTCTATTTTTACTGTTCCCTGAATTTGCTAATTGAATATCTGCTTTGTAATTGTAGGAGGGAGCGTGTTGCTGCAAGTGGTGGGGAAGTTGGGAGGTTGAGCATTGTTGGTGGTGCAGAGGTGAGTGCTTTTAGATCTTTTTTTCCTGACACTTAACAAAGAACGGGATACTTCTGTGGTCTTAATTAAAATATGGTTTTCATTGTGTAATGTATGTTGTTTGACATTTACAGATTGGTCCCCTCCGTTGTTGGCCAGGGGGGTTATGCCTTTCTAGGTCAATTGGAGACATGGATGTTGGGGAGTTTATCGTTCCAATACCATATGTGAAACAAGTCAAGGTATCTTTCTCTGCTCAGAACTTAATTTTTTTAACCTGTTTTATTAAATTCAATGCCAAGTATTGTTTAGCCTGAAAGCTAACATTCTTACATTGTTCGAAAAGCTATCAAATGCCGGTGGGAGGCTTATAATTGCTTCAGATGGCATCTGGGATGCTATATCTTCCGAAATGGCAGCACAGTCTTGCCGTGGGTTGCCAGCTGAACTTGCTGCCAGACAAGTTGTGAAGGTTGTTTGAACTACTTGGCCTTTTTCTTCCAATATGCATGTATAATCTCGAAGGCTAGAACTCTTTCTCATTGATGATGGATTGTGTTGTAGGAGGCATTAAGGTCAAGGGGTCTAAAGGATGATACAACCTGCATAGTTGTTGACATAATCCCTCCCGATACTACGGTAGAGCCTTCAACTCCGCCGAAAAAGATTAACAAGTTTAGGACCCTGTTTTTCAGAAAGAAGTCGCGTGCTTCTGCTAATAAACTATCCAAGAAGCTATCGGCTGTGGGTATTGTGGAGGAGTTATTTGAAGAAGGCTCTGCCATGCTTGCTGAAAGGTAGTTGATTCTCTCTTCACTCAAGTTAGTTGATTCGATGCTAATTTTCTGGAAGAGTTTCACACTCCGGTTGTCTACTAAAATTGGAAAAGAAAATTTTCAACGATGTCATTAATTTTAGTCTTGTATAGCATATTGAAGTGAAGTTTCATATATAGATATCATAAACCTCATTGTTGAGTTACAAGTTCAAATCGCGGGTTGGCTTCTTGTGAAATGTGGTATTTTGGTGTCGTGTATTTGCTTGCATCTGAAAATGATTATCATGTCAAATGTGTTGCAGGTTGGGCAGCGATGAGTGCACACCACAATCGACTACATCTGGGCTATTCATGTGTGCTGTATGCCAAGTTGACCTTGCACCGAGCGAGGGCATATCGGTTCACGCAGGTTCTATCTTCTCAACCAGTTCAAAGCCTTGGCAAGGGCCGTTCCTCTGTTCTGATTGTCGTAACAAGAAGGATGCCATGGAAGGAAAACGCCCTAGCGGAGTCAGAGTAGCATAGGTAGCTTGTGCATGGTTTCGCCACCATTCTTTTAACCCTTTATTCCCTTTGTTTGGTAATCCGTCTTCGTAGGCCAGCCAATATTGTTTGAATCTTTACTTTAGTGATGCATGAAATGTATATGTAAATTTGATAAGTAATTTGGAATGAGTTTTAGAAGTTGAGGAAGGTCTTGTGCAAGGAATCCTCTTTCGATTCTATTTTGTCGGGGTATTGGGCAAAACAAAAGTGTGTCGAACTCGAATACAATAATTGTTACGAAAAGCAAATTAATAAATGAACGGAGTGATTTTCTTTTGATTTGTTCAATCCAAAGGTTAGAAATAAAGAAACACGAAAGCGCACAGTGGGAGAAAAAGGAAGTGCGAAAATCACTTCTATATTGTATAACTGAATTTTCCAAGTCAGGTCTTGATTCTATATTGTATGCAAGTCTTTGAATCAATAATATAGGTTGTGAAGAAATAATAGGCTATCCAAGAGCCTTGAGTTGCTATTGCTATTCTATTGTATTGTTAACACACAACATAATGGCTCTGTTTCTTTTCTCTGTTCTCGCTCACCCTTCAAAAGCAGGACACATCCTCCTGAATGCGGATTGTTCACTGTTGTTTGTTCTGACAAACTTCGTCCGAGAATCCAACTGAAAGAGGGAGGATACTGGCATGAATTCGAAGGCCCTCGATCATCTTTGATTTTTATCAAAAACACGGCTGCAGGAGCACTTTGGAAGAAATTCCTGCGAGGATGAAGTTTTCGACGACTTGAACTGGATGAAGAAATTCGTTTGCAGAGTGTTAGGAACGAAGAAGACAAAGTAAGAGGCGAGGAAGATGATCTTAGAGAGCTTGTGGTGCATATAAACTGATCCTTCAAACCAGCCAGCGATGAAAGAAGTATAGATATGTTGGAAGGGAGTGTTGATTCATTGCAGAAACCACCCAAGCCTTACTTGTCTTCTCCTCCAAAGATCAGACGGTTAGATTTATCCCCAAAAAAAACCATCTACATTATGCAATCCACTCAGGAACAAGCAAAGAAACAAGACTTGGCAAGCAAGCAATTCACAGAACCACAGGGATGACAATGAAGCTATGATCAGTTTTATCATATCATGTGAGCATATATTTCATTTTATAACAAGATCATTAGGGCGTATTGCGAATTCATGTCCAATCCAACCTTATCTTAAATTTAATGTTGAAGCCTCGTTTGGTATGAATGATAAGATTGAACTGGATAATTCTTTCATTTCAAGGTACTACTATGGCAGAAATGAAAAAATTATGTCCATTGATGTGAGGATTTCCGTGTCAAGACAAGTCATGCCAAGCGCACAAAACATCAGCAAAATGCATGCCATGACATGTCATCGCATGCCAACAACAATGTTTTGGCATGCCACGATGCGAGGGTTAGCGTGTCAAAGATAAGTCATGCCATGTATCTTTTATTTGCACAGCTTCTTACCGGTAAGAACACGTTCAATATCTGAGCCGAGTATTTACACATGTTCTTACCTGTAAGAACACGTTCATTATTTTAGCCTAATATTTACGAAGGTTATTACCGGTAAGAACACTTCATATATTTCCGAAATAGTGGGCAAAAGTGATAGCGGAATCGTAGTGCCTTTTCTATTATTGTTCTTTCAAAACCTTTATTTTCAAATTGTTTTTCTTTAAATTATTTTCTAGTTGATTTTTTAAATTGTTTTTATTATTTTTAAGTCATAAAATTAACCCTTTCTAAAATTTAAGAATTAGTTTAAATACAAATGATTCATTCAATTTATGTGGAAAGTAACCTCGTTTGAGTCGTTTATACTATAATTACATTATTCTCTTGCAAATATTTTTAAGTGTTTTTATCCTTCCTTTTACAGGTGGTAAAAATCCTATCAATTATCCAAGTACCTTGAGTTGTTATTGCTATTGTATTGTTGTTAACACACAACACAATGGCTCTGTTTCTTTTCTCTGTACTCGCTCGCCCTGTGCCTCGCCGAACAAATAATGAGACGGCAATATCCGCTTACCTTCAAAAGCAGGACACATCCTCATGAATGCGGATTGTTCACTATTGATTGTTCTGACCAACTTCATCCGAGGATCCAACTAAAAGAAGGATGATACTGGCATGAATTCGAAGGCCATGTATCATCTTCAAATTTTATCAAAACCTAGGTGCGGGAATTCGTTGCAGATATCGCCACAACCCTTACTTTTATTCTCCTCCGAGATCTCTCTCATATTCTTGCACCGCATTGGTATGAATACAGAAGAAACTAGAAACCCTGTAATTTACTGATATTAATTCAATTCAGCCGGGTAAGGGCTTGGCTTAACCTTATGTTCTCCCCTGGTCGGGTAGGAGGTGAAGACTGGCAAAGTTCATCATTCAATGGTGGGGTGCTCATAGAAAAGAAGGCGCCCCCCCAACAAGTGGCAGATTTTGATGGGGTCTCGCTTTGATGTTGAGGAGATCCATATATTTGGATAGAGTCTTGTCCATATATAGAGGAAGAGTAGCTTACACAGTTGATTGAATCAGATAGCCCTTTGGGCAACCAACCAAACCTAGCACTTCAAATTCCAATCAACAACTTGGAGGAAGGCATTTAGAACATCTAATTGTAACATAGGCCAATCCCGATTGTCAGCAATAGAGAGCAGGAGACGAAGAGACTTCATCTTGTCTACCGGGTCAAAGGCTTCCTCGTAATCTATCCCATATGTTTAAGTAAAGCTTTTAGCTACTAACTTGACCTTTTCCTCCTTCCACTCATAAAGCTTCCCTTCCCCCAGTCTCATATCGAATTAGTAGAGATCAATACGGGGAGACTCAAATGATACTTCGATTATGCATTTCATTTTTTCTTTTTCTTTTCTATATATGAACGAATCATTTGGAGCAAGAAAGATTCGACGGTTTTAGGCTTTAAGCACAAAATATAGAAAGAGCAGAGGGTTTGATTTATCCCAAAAAAAAACCATCTGCATTCTGCATTCCACTCAGGAACAAGCAAAGAAACAAGAGTTGGAAGCAAGCAATTCATAGGGATGACCAGTGGCTGATCCAGGATTTCAAGTTCGGGGGGTCCGAACATAAAAGCTCAAAAAAAGAAAAAAAATATTAGACTAATTTGGTTCCGTATCACTATTTTCTACTGAATTTGGTTTATTAAATAAATCAAGATTAATCTCAAAAGTAATAAAACGAACAAATTTTCCTCAGCAACATAACGCAATTAGTGACTCTACAAAGATAAAATTTGTTAATGTAACATATATATTATTAATTGGGAGTTACGACTAGAGTCTAGGATTAAAAAACTTATATGAATTTGGAAGAAATAAAATTAGGCAACTAAAGGCGGTGGAAGGGCAAATGGTGGTGGGGAATAGGATAACTTGGGTTTAAAGTTGGAAGGTTGTGACGATTGGAGCTGGAAGTTCTTAAATATAATTTGGAGATACTAGAAAAGACTGGGGTTCTCGGGCTCTATAGAGAAAACAAAGATATTTTAGTTTTTAAATTTTTTATTACGACCTGGCTCAAAAACACTGTCGATTTGACTAGGTCTTTTAAAACAAAAATTAAAAACCTATTATTCTTCTTTGTTATAAGCACTGCTGCCTACACATCCATGGAGGCAACAAGCCTCTCCACTGCACCTGCCCAAATTGTTGGAAGGTCCTGAAGGTCGATCACAAGTGTTTCTTTGGACTTTCGAAGGATCCCAGAACCCCCTGGGTCCCTTTTATGGATCTGCCAG
The DNA here is from genome assembly GCF_041283825.1 of Pyrus communis. Lineage (NCBI taxonomy): Eukaryota > Viridiplantae > Streptophyta > Magnoliopsida > Rosales > Rosaceae > Pyrus > Pyrus communis. Next base: position 29,140,666 of record NC_142577.1, on the reverse strand, counting down.
TGGGATGACAATGAAGCTATGATTAGTATGTGAGCATATATTTCATTTTATAACAAGATCATTAGGACCTATTGCAAATTCATGTCTAAACCAATATTATCTTAAATTTAATATTGAAGCCTTGTTTGGTATGGAGGATAAGATTGGAATGGATAATTGTCTAATTTCAAGGTATGGACCATGGAGGATAAGATTGGAATGGATAATTATCTAATTTCAAGGTATGGACCATGGTGGATAATTTTCTAATTTCAAGGTATGGACCATGGAGGATAAGATTGGAGTGGATAATTTTCTAATTTCAAGTAAGGATTAGGAGGGATGAGTTTTTTTCATGCCTAATAATTTTCTATTCCTTTTTATGTAAAAAAAATTTACTTAGTTTTTCAGATATTAGAAAATTATCCATTAAAATCCAATCCTAAGTACCAAATAAGCCGGTTTTTCTTAGTGTCTAAAATGATGACGTTTTCTACTTGCATTATTCCTCCTTTAGCCATTGACTAAGGAAGGAAAAGTATGTTGTGAATAATATGTGGATGGCCCACATGAATAGTTTGTTACTATTTATGTATAGTATTTTCACTATTCATTTGTGGAAAATTTGTAAAGTGAATAGTGTTCTCTTTGCTTATAAAATGAATGAGAGATGAATAAGAGGTTCACGGAAGAGATTGTGAAATGAGAGAAAAGAGAGGAAGAGGAGAAAGGATAATAGAGAGAGTTATTTTGTACTCTTATTATTCTAAATTATAATAGAAGCACCACTGCTGTTCCGAGGACGTACTCCAGTCACACTGACTGTAGAAGAACCTTGTAAATTTTGTATCTTGTTTCTTTTATTCCACTGCACACATCATCGATTTTACAACACGTTATCAGCACGAGAAGCTCTCATGTCAGTGGAAAGCATAACGCTATAAATTCAGACAAACAAAGGTACAGTAAAATAAGCAAATGTATGTCCATTTTTTTGTCTCTCCCACCGCGCCAGAAGCGCCCCATCGAATTCCAGTGAAAATTGAAATTTACAATGACCTGTAGTCGTTAAGAGATAAGAAAAACTCGTACCTGACAACTGGTTTCCAGAGATCCAGAAGAATCTCATCAGACTTGGAAACCCAAATCGCGTCATTTTCGACGGATCTCGAGAACTCCTATGAATACTCGGTTGTCTGAGATGGTGATGGCAGAACTGACTCCACATAGGCCTCCCTCTCTTGTACCTCCATCAACCCCGATGTCATCTATGTTCCTGTATGGAAGTTTTTGCTTCACGATGCCATGTTTTCTGGACCATGCAAGGAAAATTGAAGAAAACACGGGAATGGGAAATGGTATTCCTTATCTGGCCTCTCCCATGGAAAAAGTAACAGTATGTGAGTTTTTGCAGAAAGAAAAAGAGGCAAAAGCAATGGAATGATGCATCAGCGCATTTTGAAAAAGCATAAGACAAAATAATAAAATAAAAGGAAAAATAATGGTGCGTCAGACACTATGTGGAAACCAAGAAAAAAAAAACAAAGGTTATTTGGATTGTTGCACCATGTGAATGAATAAGAAAAATAGTAATAAAAAAACAGGGGTAAAGGCTTTTAGATGGTGTTGCACCATCTAAAAAGAAATAAGAAAAAATATATATTTATTATGTAAATGGTGTTGGCTTAAAACACTTTCACACGTTCTATTTACTTTAAAGCAATTTATTTATCATAGACGGTTTTACCGTCTACTGCTTTAAGTTTTGATTTATGTGAATGATGCTGAATTAAAGCCCTTATCACAAACTTTATTTACTTAAATGCAATTTATTTACTATGGCTAGAATTGCCGCCTATTACTTTAATTTACTTATTATACTTTCTTTTGTTACGATGAGTATATATAGGACCTGAAGTTCCTTGATCAGATCAAAACCTGCAGTTACTTGATCCTCATCATATAAAAATGATTGGACCTAAAGTTCCATTATGTAAAAAGATCAGGCATGAAGTCCTTTGATCCTCAAGATCAGGACATAAAGTTCCTTGATGAGTACAGTAAGTTTGAAGTGCCGCAGTGCCTCAACTTAATTGCAATAAAAGTCATAAGAATCTCAGTCTACAGACTATTAAATAAGGATCAGAAGTTCTTTATGTCCATACTCAAAATGGTTTAGTAGAAGCATTTATTAAGTAGATGAAATTGATTACCCGTGCTCTACTCATAAAAACAAAATTGCCAGTTTTTACATGGGGACATGTTATTTTACATGATGCAATATTAATTCGGTTGAGACCTGTTGCCAACCATCAATATTGCACAGTACAACTCGTGTTTGGGTACCAGCCAAATATTACACATTTACGAGTTTTTGGTTGTGTTATACATGTGCCTATTGCACTGCCACAACGTACTGAATGAGGCATCATCGCGAATTGGGCATTAACGTTGAACACCATCTATCATTCAATATTTGGAATCCTTGACTGAGGATATATTTATTGCGTGATTTGCGGATTGTCATTTTGATAAGACAATTTTCCCGTCTTTAGGGGAGAAAATAACTTCGTTCTAGAAGAACGATGAGAAAATATCATTCTAGAAGAATGATGAGAAAAGACAATTCCAAAAGAACAAAGAGAATTTGTCTTATTTTTATTCACGAAGCGATCAATGAGAAAATGAAGTAAGAATAATTGAATGATGCAACGAAAGTGATGAAATCACATATACTTGCTGCAAATGTGCCTACAAGAATTGATGTCCCTATTGAACAATATAATAAGGCAGTAAACGATTTCTTTGTTGCACGCCTAAAGCGTGGCAGACCCTCAAACTCAAAAGGTTCAGTCATTCAAAAGAAGAAGAATATTGCACTACTAAAACTACTGCATTCCCGAAGCATAATTGTTGCATGCCAGAAGCATGACAGTCACCGCGTGGATATACGTCGTAGAAAGGATAATCCGCGGACATGGGAATGTAGATGTTCTCATGCATGAAGCATGATAGACGTATAGGTTCCAATGACTTAACTCTCGAAGTGGAGATTAAAATCTAAGCTCTATAACGCTCAAGAGGAGGTTATGATCCGCATTCTCTAAATTATAACTATCCTGGAAGAGATAGTGTAATGCCTTTGAAGAGGCAATGGATGTCCAAAAAAATGAAAAGCTTTTATGCATGCGCATGCAAATGAGAATATGGGATCACAGATTGATGATAACCAATGGTAATTTTGGTTTTTACAAGTAGCTACTAAATTCATCAGTGAGCTGTATTGATATTGAGTCCTGTTTTTTTTTTGTCAACAAAATTATTGGCCAAAATGAAGAAAGACAATTCTATTACAATTTTGAAAGAATATGGAAAAATGGACCTATATACTTGAATACAATATAAATAGCCAAAGGATGTTGAACCAAAGAGGTTACATTGGACATTTGTTATACAGTGAAATACACTCACATGACATGACACAAGGTTACTAATTGAAACCTGAAATTATACTCTTGTAAACGAGTTCAAAAAAAAAAAAAAAAAAGGAGAATTATATACGAAGGGTTATGAGTCGCCCACATCATATCTTCATAAGTAAATCTCTCAAATATACATGGAAGCAAATTGCTCTGTACAAATTCCAAAGAAAAATATGTCATGAAGTGTAGAAAATCCCTGAAGGATTCAAATTGCTTGAAGTAAGCCCCGGAAGGGTAAAACATAAAATATGTACTCAATACCAATGGATGGTATAAATTGCCTTAGTGAGTACTTTCATTATGATATTGTTGCAACATACTAAAATCTCTTGCAAGAGTTGATGATATTAAATTGGGACTCCTGAAGAGTCAAGAAAGATTATAAAGTGTTGAGAGAAATATTGTCTCGAACTGCAGATCGAACAATATGCCAACACGAATTTTATCCATGATGTTTATGATATTAAAGAATCATATGGATTGAAGATTATGAGTTGAATACTCAAATGATTTAGGTACTAAAAATGATCATTTATCTTCGTGAGGGTAAAGATAAATTGATATTTGGTCCAGAAGTACCACACCTTAGTGAAGTCTATGCTTTATTATATTTGGCACAATACATTGAATGAAATAAAGCTTATATATTGATATCTCCAAGAAATTACAGATATGTGCATACACATGAGTTAAAACAAACAAACAGGATGAAGCTTTCACAAAGGTTGCTCATGTGAAGCCTCAGTACTCGGCAATACCCCAGAAGGGGGAGGCACTGGAGATTTATCATATTGCACCCCAATACTTGACAAAACACCAAAAGGGGAAGGCATCAGTTGCCTTCGGAATCTAGCAACGAACCTCTGGTGATCACTTTGAATTTGACTTTCGGATTCCTGTAGTTGGTCGAGATCTTTTTTCATGCTCGTTGAGTAATTATTTGCAAGCACGTGTAACACTCTATTCTCGTGGTTGAGCCATCTGATCTCTTATTTAAGAATTGCTACCTTAGCCATCAATGATTCAACTTGGTGAGTTCGAGCAAGTAGGCGTTGGCCCATATTGGATACAGAGCTCGCACATTAAACACTGAGAGCCAAGGAGTCTTGAACGGCCAACTCATGAGACCGTTTTGAAAGGGTTCTGTTGTCCTTTGGAGTGAGAAGATTCATAGCTACCACAGTAGTTGTTATGTTATTCTTCATCATAGAGTCCCCAACCGTAAGATCACCATTAGAAGATAAGAAGGACGGACGTCATATATTATCCTGATGTTGCTCGTTTGTATCACTTCTAAGACTCAAATCTAAACAAATGTTAGATGGGCAAGCCATTTTTAAAAATGATGAAGGAAAAAAGAGGTCAAATAAAATCTCAGAAGTGCAAGAAAGGAAAATTTTCTACAGGCAACAACTTTCTAAGTATACTTTTGAACACAATTGATGTCTCTATAAAAGAAGAGACAACAGAGCCATTTGTTCAAAGATCGAAGAGGCACCGCTCTCCGAATTTTAAAAGCCAGATTTTCAGGATAAAGTTCGTCAACATTTTTTAGATGCAATCTCAGCTTTTTCGGATATTGCGTGCAACTTTGTCAAAGATCTCTGACAAAGTTGAAAACGAGTAAATCTTACTGTTCTAATTACACCACAGTTGCTGACAAGAGTAAAGGCACAACACCAATTCTTGCTATTAAAAAATCTCTATATATGTCGACCTTCGTTCTCCATAACAAGGCAGACTTACAAGAATACCTAACTTTTCCTCATCTCCGAGAAAGCATATTCAACAAAGAATCTCGAAATACTCAGTTTTCTTCCTCTCCGAAAATACCTCTTCAAAACCAGTCACACCAGAGCAAGATTATCTCATAACATCAGGGACGATAGCAAAAGTATCTCATATCATGCAATCTACTTGTCATTCCCTTTGTCTTTGTTCTCACCTGCAGGATAAGGAGAAAGAAAGTAATCAGTCGCCACATAGAATCAAGCTTATGATTTGGAACTGATTGCCCGGAACCTTTGCCTGGTTGTTTATCTTGCATTGCTCTCGAGTACTCATCTTCAACTGTTGATATGATGTTGGCTATTTACACTGAAGCTGCCACACATGGATGAGTCACCAAGAATTGATGAACCATCCAAATGCAAGAGTTGCATTCCACTCTTGCATCAATGGACAAATACTGTAAGAGAAGATGTTAAACCTGCATAGGGAAAATACCACTTCTGCAAGGGGAACATATAAGGCAAGTGAAATGATACATTGAAACATGTGGAGACAACCACAACAAAACACGTGCCAGTTCATCCTCGACAAAGCCTAACATCACTTGTCACATGAAGCTCCTCATGGTCCAATTTCATTCAAGATCAAGCCTAGATGACCCTTGAAGAAATCATAAGTCCGATTTAAGATCAAATGTCCACAACCCTTGAATCAAATTCAGCTCCAGATAAAAGTAGTAAATTTAGACCTTTGGAGGAAGTCTAACAGAAGGCCCTCCAACCCAGTTCAAGAACAAGCCTGTGAAAAGTTAACAACAAATAAAGCATCTCTTTTGGCAACTCTTCTTGCTAAGTGACTGAAACAGAATGATCAACGATCAGCCTAAATGATTTGAAATCAGAGGGAGATACTCATCAGGATGAGCATCCAAAACAGATCAAGATTTTAACGAGTCAATCGAGGACTTGTGACCATCCAAGGGAGAGTGTTGTGAATAATATGTGGATGGTCCACATGAATAGTTTGTTACTATTTATGCACAGTATTTTCACTATTTATTTGTGGAAAATTTGTAAAAGAAGAGGTTCACGGAAGAGATTGTGAAAGAAGAAAAAGGAGAGAAAAGAGAGGAAGAGGAGAGGAGATAATATAGAAAGAGTTATTTTGTACTCTTATTATTCTAAATTATAATAGAAGTACCACTGCTGCTTCGAGGACATACTCTAGTCACACTGACTGTAGAGGAACCTCGTAAATTTTGTGTCTTGTTTATTTTATTCAACTGCACACATTATCGATTTTACTGTTGTAAAATCGACGGTGTGTGTGCAGTGGAATAAATAAAATAAGACACAAAATTTACGAGGTTCCTTTACAGTCAGTGTGACTGGAGTACGTCCTTGGGCAGCAGTGATGCTTTCATTATAATTTGGAATAATAGGAGTACAAAGATAACTCTATGTATTCTCTCATCTTCTCTTCCTCTCTTTCTTTTTCTGCTCTCTATTCAAAGCATACAGAGTGCTCTATTTATAGAGCAACTCCAAGCACACGTCTTTGACAATATAATATTTCTTCATCCTTCAAGTCAAGATTGATTTTATGGGCATTGAAAATCTACCCAATGTCTGCAGTTTCTATGTCGGCATTCAATACCCACTAGACTTTTCAACACTCCCCTTTGCATGCCCACATATCAACATGAGTTGTCTCGTTAAGATCTTGATCTATTTTGGATGCTCCCCCTTGATGAGTATCTCCCCCTGATTTCAAATTATTTAGGTTGATCATTGATCATGCTGCTTTAGTCTTTTAACGGTGATAGTTGCCGAATGAGGTGTTTCACTTGTTGTTAACTTTCCACAGATTTGTTCTTGAATTGGGTTGGAGGGCCTTCTGCTAGACTTCCTCCAAAGGCCTGAATTTACCTATTTTATCTGGAGCTGAATTTGATTCAAGGGTGGTGGATACTTGATCTTGAATCAGACTTGTGATTTCTTCAAAGACCGTTTAGGCTTGATCTTGAATGAAATTGGACCATGAGGAGCTTCATGTGACAAGTGATCTTAGATTTTGTCGGGGATGAACTGACATGTGTTTGTTGTGGTTGTCTCCACATGCTTCAATGTATCATTTTCACTTGCCTTACTTGCTCTTTTTGCAGAATTGGTATTTTCCTTATGCAGGTTTGACATCTTCTCTTGTAGTATTTGTCCTCTGATACAGGAGTGGGATGCAAACCTTGCATTTGAATGAACCATCACTTCTTGGTGGCAGTGAAGGTTTGAGTGGAGGTTCCGACATATTGCTTTCTCTGTCATTGTCTTGGCAGGTAAGAACAAGGACAAAGGAAAGGACAGGGAGATTGCATGATATGAGATACTCTTGCTCTCGTCCCTGATGATATGAGATACTCTTACTCTGGTGTGACTTGTTTGCAGAGCTATTCTCAGAGAGGAAGAAAACTGAGTATTTTGAGAAACTTTGTGAAAGATGCATTCTCGGAGATGAGGAAGAGTTAGATATTTTTCAGTTCTGCCTTGCCATGGAGGACAGAGGTTGACATATATATGGATTTCCCAATAGCAGGTAGTAGTGCTGTGCCTTTACTCTTGTCAGCAACTGTAGTGTAATTAGAACAGTAAGATTCACGCGTTTTCAACTTTATCAGAGATCTTTGACAAAGTTGCACGTGATATCCAAGAGCTGAGATTGCGTCTAAGAAATGTTGACAGACGTCATGCAGGGAAATCCAGCTTTTGAAATTCGAAAATCCGTGTCTCTTCGATTTTTGAATAAGTGGTTCTGTTGCCCCTCCTTTTATAGAGATATCAATTTTGTTCAGTAACACTCAGAAAATTGTTGCCTGCAGAAATTTTCCTTTCTTGCACTTCTGAGATTTTATCTGACTTCCTTCATCATTTCTAAAAATGGCTTGCCCATCTAACATTTGCTTAGATTTGAGTCTCAGGATTGATACAGACGAGCAGCGTCAGGATAATATATGGCGCCCGTCCTTCTCATCTTCTAATAGTCCTCTTACGGTTGGGGACTCTGTGATGAAGAATAACATAACTGTTACAGTGGTAGCCAGGAATTTTCTCACTCCAAAGGACAACAGAATCCTTTCAAATCGGTCTGATGAGGCAGCCGTTCAAGACTCATTGGCTTTCAGTGTTCAATGTGCGGGCTCTGTATCCAATATGGGCCAGCGCCTACTTGCTCGAACTCACCAAGTTGAATCATTAATGGCTGAGGTTGCAAGTCTTAAACAAGAGATTAGAGGGCTCAAGCATGAGAATAGAGTGTTACACATGCTTGCAAATAATTACTCTACGAGCATGAAAAGAAAGCTCGACCAGCTACTAGAATCCGAAGGTCGGACTCAAAATGACAATCGGGGCTTCGAGTCTTTATTCCAAAGACATCCATTGTCTCAGCTGTCTGGAATTCCACCAAGTTTTGAGACTCCAAATAATCAACTTCTGGTGTCTCCCCCTTCTGGGATACTTCCGAGTACTGAGGCTTCACATGAGCAACCTTTGTGAAGGTTCCCTCCTATTTGTTTGTTTTAACTCATGTGTATGTAATTTCTCGGAGATATTAATATATAAGCTTTATTTCATTCAATGTATTGTGTTAAATACAATAAAACATATATTTCACTAAGATATGGTACTTCTGGACCAAATATCAATTTATCTTTACCCTTGCGAAAATAAATGATCATTCTTAGTGTCTAAATCATTTGAGTATTCAACTTTTGATCTTCAATCCATATGATTTTTTAATATCATAAACATTATGGATAAGATTCATGTTCACATATTGTTCGATTATGCAGTTCGAGACAATATTTCTCTTAACACTTTATAATCTTTCTTGACTCTTCAGGAGTCCCAATTTAATATCATAAACTCTTGCAAGAGATTTTAGTATGTTGCAACAATATCATAATGAAAATACTCACTAAGGCAATTTATATCATCCATTGGTATTGAGTACATATTCTATGTTGTACCCTTCCAGGGTTTACTTTAAGCAATTTGAATCCTTCATGGATTTTCTACACTTCATGACACATTTTCCTTTAGAATTTATACAGAGCAATTCACTTCAATGTATATTTGAGAGATTTACTTATGGACATATGATGTGGGCGACTCATAACCCTTCGTATATAATTCTCCATTTATACGAACTCGTTTCTAATCTTGTGTCATATCATGTGAATGTATTTCATGGTATTACAAATGTCCATATGTAACCTTCTAGGTTCAACATCTTTTGGCTATTTGTATTGTATCCAAGTATATAGGTCTATTTTTCCACGTTCTTACAAAATTATAATGGAATTGCCTTTCTCCATTTTTGGCCCATAATTTTGTTGATGGAAAAAGAACGGGACTCAATATCACCACAGCTCATTGATAAATTTAGTAGCTACTTGTAAAAACCAAAATTATCATTGGTTATCATCAATCTTTGATCCCATATTCTCATGTACATGCGCATGCATAAAAGCTTTTCATTTCTTTTGGGATATCCATTGCCTCTTCAAGGGCATTACACTATCTCTTCCAGGATAGTCGTAATTTAGAGAATGCGGATCATAACCTCTTCTTGAGCGTTATAGAGCTTGGATTTTAATCTCCACTTCCGGGAGTTGAGTCATTAGAACCTATACATCTATCATGCTTCATGCATGAGACATCAATATTCCCATGTCCGCAGATTGACCTTTTCGGGACAAGTATCCTTGCAACAACTGTCATGCGTCTGGCATGCGACAGTTATGCAATAGTTCAGTAGTGCCATATTCTTCTTCTTTCGAAGGACTGAACCTTTTGAGTCTGAGGATCTGCCACTCTTCAGGCGTGTAACAGATAAATCATTTGCTGCCATATTATTTTGTCCAACAAGGACATTAATTCTTGTAGGCACATTTGCAACAAGTATATGTGATTTCATTACTTTCGTTGCATCATTAAATGCATCTGGCATTTGATTTGCATATCGTTGCATCATTCAATTATTCTCACTTCGTTTGTATATTGATTGCTTCATGAATCAAAATAAGACAAATTCTCTTTGTTTTTCTGGAACGGTTTTTTTTTTTCTCATCATTCTTCTGGAATGATATTTGCTTATCATTCTTCTGAAACAAAGTTATTTTCTCCCCCTAACGGTGGGAAAATTGTCTTATCAAAATGACAATCCGCAAACCACGTGGTAAATATATCTCCAGTCAAAGGTTTTAAATATTGAATGATAGATGATGTTCAACATCAATGCCTAATCCGCAATGATGCTTCATTTCAGTATGTTGTGGTAGTGCAATAGGCACATAGATAACACAACCAAAAACTCGTAAATGTATAATGTTTGGCTGGTTCCCAAACACGAGTTGTACTGAGAAGTATTGATGGTTGTCAACAGGACTCAACCAAATCAATAATGCATCATGCAAAATAGCATGTACCCATGTAAAAACTGGCAATTTTGTTTTCATAAGCAGATCGCGGGTAATCAATTTCATCCGCTTGATAAATGTTTCTGCTAAACCATTTTTTTTGGTATGGACATAAGAAACTTCTGGTCCTTATTTAATAGTCTGCAGACTGAGACTCTTATGGCTTTTATTGCAATTAAGTTGAGGCACTGCGACACTTCAAACTTAAGGTACTTATCAAGGAACTTCATGTCCTGATCTTGAGGATCAAGGGACTTCATGCCCAATCCTTTTATTTGATGGAACTTCAGGTCCAATCATTTTTATTTGATGAGGATCAAGAAACTACAGGTTCTGATCTGATCAAGGAACTTCGGGTCCAGTACGTACTCATCGTAACAAAAAAAAAGTACAATAAATAAATTAAAGCAATAGGCGGTAATTCCAGCCATAATGAATAAATTGCATTTAAGTAAATAAAATTTGTGACAAGGCCTTTAATTCAAGACCATTCACATAAATCAAAACTTAAAGCAGTAGGCGGTAAAACCGTCCATGATAAATAAATTGCTTTAAAGGAAATAGAACTTGTGAAAGGGTTTTAAACCAACACCAATTCACATAAATAACAAGAAGTATCATACCTCCTTTTATTTATTATTTTTCTTTCTTTTGTCAGCACTTATTCAAACCTTATTATTGTTACTTTTCTTATTTCTGTAGCATGGTGCCATGCACCAACAGAAACCATTTATATCATTTTGACTAAATGGTGTCATGCACCATTCTGCATCATTCAAATCCTTTATATATATATATATATATATATATATATATTTTTTTTTTTTTAGATTGCAGTCAACATCTCTGTTTTTCTACTTCACATGTGTCTTGCCATTCCATCAATTCCCATTTTCTATTCTTCCTTCTCTGTCTCTGCCAGTCTCGAAACACAAGGCCAGCTGGGTAGTTATGGAGGTTGCTCAAATTCAATTTAATCCAAAAGGCAACTAGAGGCTGGCGTTGTTCTTGCATGACCCAGGGAACATGTCATCGTTAAGTAAGAACCTCCTTACAAAGACATAGATGACAGTGGGGTTGACGGAGGCACAAGAGAGGGAGGCCTGTGTGGATTCATTCTTGCCATCACCATCTCAAACAACCAAGTATTCATGGGAGTTCTCAAGATCCGTCGAAAACAACGTGATCTGGGTTTCCAAGTCTGATGAGATTCTTCTGGATCTCTGGAAACCAGTTGTCAAGTACGAGTTTTCTCATCTCGTGACGACTTCAGGTCGTAAATTTCAATTCTCATCGGAATTCAGTGGGGCGCTTCTGGCGCAGTGGGAGAGACGAAAAATGGACATACCTTTTATTTTGTGAGATTTTAGATGACGGAGGTGAGAGGTGGATAGTGCTTCACCGGATTTATGGCGTTGTGTTTTCCACTGACATGAGAGCTTTTCGTGCTGATAACGTGTTGTAAAATCGACGGTGTGTGTGCAGTGGAATAAATAAAATAAGACACAAAATTTACGAGGTTCCTCTACAGTCAGTGTGACTGGAGTACGTCCTCGGGCAGCAGTGATGTTTTCATTATAATTTGGAATAATAGGAGTACAAAGATAACTCTATATATTATCTCTTCTCCTCATCCTCTCTTTCTTTTTCTGCTCTCTATTCAAAGCATACAGAGTGCTCTATTTATAGAGCAACTCCAAGCACACGTCTTTGACAATATAATATTTCTTCATCCCCAAGTCAAGATTGATTTTATGGGCATTGAAAATCTACCCAATGTCTGCAGTTTCTATGTAGGCATTCAATACCCACTAAACTTTTCAACATTTACAACAAAGTATGGAATTTTTGGCCTTTGCCGTGTATCCCCGATATGTTTTATGAACCGAAGAGTTCAGAGTGGTTATCATCAAGTCAAGCTAAATCACCTTCCAATGTCTCAACATTATTAATGTACTGTAATTCGCTCTCATCTCTCTCTCTCTCTAAAATTTATAATGAATCAAAACCTCTGCACCTTCATTCTGATCTTCCTTCTCTCATCAGAAACCCCAGCATTTGCAGTGGACTTTTACTACCAAAACTGCAGCGTCCCCACAACTTGTGGCCGCCTAAACATCAGCTACCCGTTCTACATCCAAGGCAGGCAACAAAACTTCTGCGGCTACCCTGGCTTCCAGCTCTCCTGCCAGGGCGGCGCAGACGACGACGAAGAAGAAGCCTACCCACTTCTCCGGTTGTCTGGAGACGATTACATAATTCACAACATCAGTTACGAAAGCCAGACTCTTGTCGTCTCAAATGCTTTACTTTCGCACTACTTGGACAACTCTTCCTGCGCTAATCTCTCACTGATCCATAATTTAACGATCCCTAATGAACAGTTTGAGCTGGCTCCAAAGCAAGATCAGCTCTTTCTGTTCTACAACTGCAGCCCTTCGTTTGTCGATTCTTTTCCAAGGTACAAGATTGGTTGTAATAACACTTCGGTTCTTGCTCTGCCTCGGCAGATATATCCGAAATTTGGAGGTCTTGTGGAGGTTGAACAGTGTGGATCGAGTGAGGTGGCGGTGGCGCATGGTGGAGGGTATGGGAATGATGAGGCGGCGGGAATGAAGGAAGTGTTGGGAAGAGGGTTTGAGATGAAATGGCTGGCTCCTGACTGCAGCCGCTGCCAGGGGAGCGGAGGGCTATGTGGGTTTAACTACACCACCCGGCTTTTTAGGTGCCTCTGCCCCAATAGGACTAGACCTGTGAGCTGTGGTGACGAACACGGTGGAGGTCAGTTTTTTTCTCAAATATTCTTCGTCACATAATCTTATTGTTAGCGTGTGTAAATCTGTACTAATCTAGTTGTCCTAACCAAAATTTTAAATTTGGTTTTTGATTATGATATGAGATAATGATCATTGTGCAGGACCTGGAACTGGAAACTTAGTCACTAAAGTCTCAATAGGTAATTATAACTTGCTTAGATTAGTTTTTCTAAGTTTATAGGTTGTAATAAGGTATATAGCATGTCTGCAATGCCTACCATTCGATCGAATAAATCACCATATTCAACGTATATTCAGCAGGTGCAGTTGCTGGTCTCATATTTCTATTCGTTATCGTTTGCTGCTTAAGAAGAAAGTTGTCATCATATAGATTTCTTTTCTTTTGGAAGAAGCAAAACAAAAATCGTCAAATTGTAGAGGCCTTTCTAAGGAGCTACGGGCCTCTTCAAGTACGAAGGTATAGCTATTTGGAGGTCAAGAACATGACCAACTCCTTCAAAGAAAAATTAGGACGTGGAGGCTACGGTGCTGTTTACAAAGGAAAGTTACAGGACGGCTGTCTTGTAGCAGTGAAGGTCTTGACCAAACTAACAGGAGACGGAGAAGAATTTATGAATGAAGTGGCAGCCATTAGTAGAACTTCCCATGTCAACGTCGTCGCCTTGTTAGGCTTTTGTTTTGAGGGTTCCAAAAGAGCTCTCATCTATGAATTCATGCCTAATGGATCTCTAGAGAAATTCATATTTGAATCAAATACTCCCAATATAGGTCATGATCACTTGGGATGGGAAGCATTGGATCAAATTTCACTTGGCGTTGCTGGAGGCTTAGAGTATCTACATCGTGGTTGCAGCACAAGAATTTTGCATTTCGACATCAAACCTCACAACATTCTTCTCGATGAAAACTTCACCCCAAAAATCTCGGATTTTGGCCTTGCCAAAATATGCAACAGGAAAGAGAGTATTGTCTCAATGTTGGGCGCTAGAGGTACAACAGGTTACATTGCTCCAAAAGTATTTTCTAGAAACTTTGGAAATGTCTCACACAAGTCGGATGTGTACAGCTACGGAATGATGCTTTCAGAGATGGTTGGAGGAAAAAGGAACATCGATGCTGAAGCTGAAAATACAAGTGAAATATATTTTCCGCATTGGATTTACAAGCGTCTTAAACTGGACGAAGAGCTTGGGCTGCAGAGTGTTGCAAACGAGGAAGACAAAGCAAGAGCAAGGAAGATGATCATAGGAGCTTGTGGTGCATACAAACTGATCCTTCAAAACGGCCAGCGATGAAGGAAGTGATAGATATGTTAGAAGGGAGTGTTGATTCGTTGCAGATACCTCCCAAGCCTTACTTATATTCTCCTCCAAAATCCCCGGCGGATTCTTCTACCACATTGGTATCAATAAAGTAGAAACCTTATGCTTTACTTGAACAAATCTATGTTTTTCTGAGGCCATCGAAATAATGAAGCATGCGTTTGATGTTTGTTTTGTTTTTGACTATACATGAATCAACACAATAGAAGTGACCCTACTACTGCCCCTCCTGATTCAACACAAAATGTACAATATTAGTAGGGAAGGTTTAACAAAGTATTCCCGTAACTATTCATTTTTAACGAAAAACCACATTTATATCTTTTTTTGGTACTATTCACTATACCTTTAAAAAGGGCTTTTCATTAAAAGAGAAGGTTTTTTTAGACTTTTCGTTAGTTTTTCTTATTAGTAATACAAAATATTTGCATTTGTGGGTCAGAATAGTTGATCAAGGTAGTGTGCCTGCTTCATCCTCTTGCGCCCAAGTTCGAATCTACTTCTTCATAAATCAGAGCATTTTAGAATAATTTTTTCAAAAAAAAAAAAAAAGAAGTTTTAACGAAACATTTATGGTACTGTTCATTTTAACAAAAACCACAATTTTACTTTAAAAAGTCAATCATGGTACTATTCACTTACAACACATTTTTGTCATTTTCTTTAAAACTCAAAGTTTTCAAACCCTTTTCGTTAGTTTTCCTAAAAAAAAAAAGGGTGAAAACAATTTAGTGTTGAAAGTGTTGTACCATACAGCCAAGCTAGGTTCCAACTTATTGTGCAAAAATTGATGTTGTCACCGAGTGGATGGAACGGTTCTTGCGAGCCACGTGATTGTATTCTGACAAACAGTGAAGAGAATCGAAGCAGTGTTGAATTTCAGGATTTTTGCAACACTTTTGGCAATGAGTGAACAGGCAGTCCCCGATTACTTGCAAAATCGCTATATGGTGGTGCTTGATAGATTTTCAAGCGAAAAGCATATTACATCTGACAAACGCAAAACTATCCATGCCCGTCGCCAATACAATTGAAATTTCAATTTTAATTTTAGACTTTAGCTCTTGAAATATAAAAAAATGTGATATAGATGATTGTCTGATTCAAAAAGTGATTACTTGAAAAATGTGTACTACACTACTTTCAACCCCACCTACCCTACACATAAAAATACATTAAAATTAAAGTTGCATCCAAACTCTAAGTGCACTTGTATGATCAAATCCTACTCTAGACCAAAACAATCGACGATATGATTCCAAAGTAACGAATTAACAATCGACTGATGCTACTTTTGATAACATAACCTACATTTGGACATGTGAATACCAAAGTTATATCAACAAGCCACGCACGACTGTCATGATTTTTCATGAAATTTGTGTTTCGCTAGAATTTTTGAAATGCACATGTTACATCATTACCGAAGTATATTTTAAAGCACACTGTCAATATCATATGTGAAAGTAATGTAGTAACCTAAAGTTCTTGGATCAATATGAAATTGGCAAAAACAAAACTTAAAAATATAAAAAGTATTCTGTTTTTGTATGATGTGTTTACAAATGATGTGGTCATATAACCCTAATAAACTTTAGAGCTTAATTACTAAATTATTTTATTTGTTAAGTGTATATATATGATCAAGAATCCAAATTAAGGGATGAGTGATATGATTTTTACCACCTACAAAAGTATGGATAAAAACACTTAATAATACTTGCAAGAGAATAAGGTAATTATAGTATAAACGACTCAATTAAGGTTGTTTTCCACAAAGATTTAATGAATAACTTATGTAAAATCAAATCTTAATTAAGTGCTTGAATTTTTTTTATTTAAAAAAGGTTGATTTTGTGACTTAAAATATTAAAAACGAATTTAATTAAAAATATTAAAGAAGTCGGCAAAGGTAAAATAAACTAAAATAAAACGGTTTTGAAAATCAATTTGCAAAACCACTAGGTTCCACCGTCATCTTAACAATCCTATGTAGTTCTTCCAATTACTTATGAATTACCCATGCATATTTTGAAGGTTAAGTTTTCCCAATTTATGTCCTACTTGGAATCTCCAACCTAGAACGTATATCAAACATGCAACCAGTCTGGACGTTCGAATCGAATATGAACATGAAAAACTCATTAAGTTTTATGAAAACTCTTTGAAAAACTATGCAACCCTTAAGATGTGGTGTTCATCTTAAGTGAAGTTACAATAATTAACCACAAGAAGCCAGCACCAATTTTAGGGAACCTTCTAACCAAAATTGCATTAAATTACTTTTCTAAACATCCTAATGGTTGCAAATCACTAAGATACTTAGATAATTTAAACACGATGATTAATAATTCAAAACATACACACATAATATCATAGGTAAATTGAAAAGAACTCCATATTCTTGATAAGGCTGGCCTGAGTGGTCTCGCCCTAATAAAAGAAATTAATTACGAATAATCATGAAACAAAATATTATTAAAAACATGAATAAAAAACGCCTTGAAAGAAGAGTACAAATCCTCAAAGTTTAGCACAGTTCTCCAAATTGATCCCAAAATAGTGCTTAGAGAACCCTAATGGTTAAATAGCCTTATTTACTAATACAAAATAAAATTCTTCCTAGGAAAGGTCTTTGGGAAACAAAATAAAAAAAATAAACTAGCAAGTAAAAGGCTTCATATTTAAAGTCAAATTCGGACTTCTTAGAAAAAAAAAAGACTTTTGATCGACCAAATCTCATTTCCGATTTGGTCCCAAAATGTCTATTTTGAAAGCTTAAGACAATCTCCAAAGGAGATGTCAAAATGCCACATAGACATATAACAGTAAGAAATGACGTATCATTTACTCTAATTGAGATATCAATGATAACATGGAAAAAAATGCTAAACTGACATGGACAAAAATATGTCAAATTTGAAGCCTTCAAATTTGATTTTTACTATTTCCAAAGGCATTCCACATGCCTAACCTTAGACCATCTCCAAAGGAGATGTCAAATTTTGAACATAAAATTTAAATTTTGATAGCTTATGTGGCACTTTGATATCTTTTAAAATTTTGTTATCCAACCGATATGTCAAATTAAATTATTATTTTATAAAATTAATTAAAATTTAATAAATGACATTTAAAGTTTAATCAGTAATCTGTTCACCTTCCTTGATTGAAAGAAGAAAAAAGTAGGATAATTGCACCAGTAAACTCAACATTAATTATAACAAATGATTAAACTAATTAAAAATTAATAAAATACATTTAATAATTAATTAAAAAACATTTGAAGCTGTGCAGTCAACTTAACATTAATTATAATAAATGATTAAACTAATTAAAAATTATTAAAAAAACATTTAATAATTAATTGCATCAGTCAACTCAACATTTGAACATCTTTTGCTGCCAATTTATGTTATCGCCACATAAGATTTGGCTATATTAATGTGGTTTTTTTTACTGTTATAGCTGATGTGTATATTTTGGCATCTCCTTCGGAGATGCTCTTAAATGTTAGCATATTTAAGTATTATTTTATTATTTTTAAACCAACAACAACCCAACTTTTATTAATTTTGTTTAAAAAAAAAAAAATGAAGCAACATATTGGGTGGAAGGAAAATCTTGACAATATGTCAAATTGCCAAGTTAGCCATCAAATTGAAATTTGATGTTTTGAATTTGACGTCTACTATAAATCCTCAGAAGGAATCTTCCTCAAAATATGTCATCTTGACCTCCAAAATACCCAAAACGTTCAAAAATGTCAAGATGAGCCTTCTTTTCTTCGCTACGGTCAAATGGCTTGATAGAAAAATTTGGAATTTTGATACAATCATCTTGAAAGACTCACGAATATCCTCCAATTGGAATCACTCCAAAATTCCTCCGTTTGATTACTTAAATTTAATATTGAAGTCCAGTTTGGTATGTAGGATAAGATTGAAATTGATAATTCTCTAACTTCAAGGTATTATTAAGGGAGAAATTAAAAAAAAATGTCTAACTTGGGTTTGAAGACGGATTACCCATGAAGAAAACTTACACAACGCAGTCATCTTCAAAATGGAAGGATTAGGAGGGATGAGTTTATTTCATGTTTAATAATTTTCTACTCCGCTCTATGTAAAAAAACAAATTCACTTATACTTTCAGTATACCTTGATGTTTTAAAATTATCCATTACAATCCAATCTTATATACTAAACAAGCCCGTCTTTCCCAGCATCTGAAATCACGACATTTTGTAGCCGCATTATTGGCCAAGGAATGAAAAGTATGCAATTTTTGGTCTTTGCCCCGTCTTTCCAAGTATGTAAAATCATGACATTTTCTACCCGCATTATTGCCCAAGAAATGAAAAGTACGCAATTTTTGGTCTTCGCCGTGGATCCCAGATACGTTGTATGAGCCGAAGACCTCAATGGGGGTGGTTACATCAAGTCAACCTAAATCACCTTCAAATATCTCAACATGATGACTGTACTGTAATTCGCTCCTCTCTCTCTCTCTCTCTCTCTCTCTCTCTCTCTCAAATTTACAATGAATCAAAACCTTTGCATCTTCATTCGGATCTTCCTTCTCTCATCAGAAACCCCTGCATTTGCAGTGGACTTTTACTACCAAAACTGCAGCGTCCCCGCAAATTGTGGCCGCCAAATCATCAGCTTTCCGTTCTACATCCAAGGCAGGCAACAAGACTTCTGCGGCTACCCTGGCTTCCAGCTCTCCTGCCACGGGGGCGCAGGCAATGACGAAGAAGAAGCCTACCCACTTCTCCGGTTGTCCGGTAACGATTACATAATTCACAACATCAGTTACGAAAGCCAGACTCTTGTCGTCTCAAATGCTCTGCTTTCACACTACTTGAACAACTCTGCTTGCACTAATCTCTCACTGATCCATAATTTAACCCTCCCTAATGACCAGTTTAAGCTGGCTCCCAACCAAGATCAATTCTTTCTGCTCTATAACTGCAGCCCTTCGTTTGTCGTTTCTTTTCCAAAGTACAAGATTGGTTGTAATAACACTTCGGTTCTTGCTCTGCCTCGGCAAATATACCCGAAACTTGGAGGTCTTGTGGAGTTTGAAAAATGTGGATCGAGCGAGGTGGCGGTGGCGCATGGTGGAGGGTATGGCAATGATGAGGCGGCGGGTATGAAGGAAGTGTTGGGAAGAGGGTTTAAGATGAAATGGCTGGCTGGTGACTGCAGCCGCTGCCAGAGGAGTGGAGGGCTATGTGGGTTTAACTACACCACCCACCATTTTAGGTGCCTCTGCCCCGATAGGACTCATGCTGTGCTCTGTAGGTACGACGCTGAAAAAGGTTAGTCTCTGTTTTTCTCTTTTATTTTACATGAAATTATGAATTGTTAGATGATTACGACGCGGCATGCATGATTTAGGCTAGTTCGTTAACGCATAATGTCGCTCTATTAGACTCAAATTCAAATTCACTTCTATAGATAATATCGATTAATTTCGATAATACTCTTAAATTCTACCAAATAACTCTCCCTCTCTCTGCATATTAAATTATCACCTCCACAGTTTCTGCCACAAAAATCCCAAATGAATCAAAACCTCTGCCTCTTCATCCTGATCTTCCTTCTCTCAGAAACCCCAGCATTTGCAGTGAACTTTTACTACCAAAACTGCAGCGTCCCCCCCCCCCCCCCCCCCACAACTTGTGGCCACCAAAACATCAGCTATCCGTTCTACATCCAAGGCAGGCAACAAGACTTCTGCGGCTACCTGTTTTCCAGGTCTCCTGCCACCGCGGCACAGACGACGACGAAGAAGCAGCCTACCCACTTCTCCGGTTGTCGGGAAATAATTACATAATTCACAATACCAAACCCAGACTCTTGTCGTCTCAAATGCTCTGCTTTCACACTACTTGGACAACTCTGCGTGCACTAATCTCTCACTAATCCGTAATTTAACCCTCTCTAATGACCAGTTTAAGCTGGCTCCAAACCAAGACGAATTCTTTCTGCTCTACAACTGCAGCCCTTCGTTTGTCGATTCTTTTCCACCGTACAAGATTGGTTGTAATTGTTAAAAAACCAGAAAGATCTTCGAGAGACTGAGAGAGAAGGAAGTTCAATACACACTTGGTTTCTGGGAGAATAATCTTATTGAATTCTAAGATAACACAGACTACTTATAGCCTTACAAGATAACTGAATGAAAGTAACAACCCACGATTTTACAGCACCTAGAATCGCGGTATCTGACTAGGGTTAAAGATTGAACGTGAAACAATACTGGTTCCTTAATAATAGGAATTATTAACGACTACAAAGTTGACCTATAAACTAGGAAGCTTAACCCTAGTGGTTAAAAGACTCCCAACAAGTTTAACATCCTCCCTTAAACTGAATGTTATCACCATTCAGTTTATTCCCGGATAAGCACAGATGCCCAACAAGCCTCGCAACTTCAAGAAATCTTCAAGCTTCAACGGTTTTGTGAAAATATCTGCAATTTGCTCCTGGGTTGAGCACTGAACCAAATCTACAACTTCTTCCTTTGTAAGATCACGCAGGAAGTGAAAGCGGACATCAATGTGTTTGCTTCGACCATGCAGAACTGGATTTTTTGAAAGTTTGATAGCTGATACGTTGTCACATAGTAGCACCGTAGCCTTGCACTCATCATGACATAGTTCCTTTAAGATTATCCTTAACCAGACAGCTTGACAAACACTAGATGCAGCGGCAATAAACTCGGCCTCAGTGGTGGAAAGAGTGACCACTGGTTGTTTCTTCGAAGACCAATACACAGCTCCTGAACTCATTAGAAATACATAACCTGAAGTACTCTTTCTGTCATCTTGATCCCCTGCATAATCACTGTCCGAGTATCCCAGAAGCTCTTGATTTCCTCCATTCCTGTAAAACACCCCAAGGCCAATGGTTCCCTTCACATACCTCAACGCTCTTTTTGCCGCCTGTAAATGCATTTCAGTAGGGCGTTCCATGTACCTGCTGATCAAGCTTACTATAAATGCCATGTCAGGGCGTGTAGCAGTTAAATACATAAGGCTTCCTACAATTTGTTTGTAGAAGGTGCTGTCCACCCTTACTCCACCTTCATCCTTCGTTAACTTAAACCCTGGAACTGCTGGATTATCCACTGGATTGCATTGATCCATGTTGAACCTGTTAAGCACCTCATGTGCATATTTACGTTGGCCAATGAATACCCCATCTGACCGTTGCAACACCTCAATACCCAAGAAGAACTTCATTTTTCCAAGATCAGTCATATCAAATTCTATCATCATGGATCGTTTAAATTCTTCAAACATAACTTCATTGTTTCTAGTAAAGATTAAATCATCTACATACAGGCAAACAATCAAATCTTTACCTCCATCCGCTGCTTTGATGAACAAAGTGTGTTCATATGGACACTTCTTGAAACCTTCATTGACAAAGTAAGTCTCTATCCGGCTGTACCAAGCTCGAGGAGCTTGCTTGAGACCATACAAGGCTTTCTTAAGCTTGTATACTTTGTGTTCGTGTCCTATTCTCTCATATCCAAGAGGCTGAGCAACGAAGACTTCTTCATTTATCTCTCTATGCAGAAACGCAGACTTGACGTCTAGTTGATAGAGCATCCATCCCTTTTGAGCAGCAAGTGAAATCACGACTCGAATGGTGTCGTGTCTAGCCACCGGTGCAAATACCTCACCATAATCTGCCCCATACTCTTGACTGTACCCTTTTGCAACGAGTCGCGCCTTATACTTATCTACTTCCCCATTCTCATTGAGTTTTGTCTTGTAAACCCACTTAACACCGATAACTTTGCCTCCAGGGGGTAACGTAGTAAGTTCCCATGTTTCATTCTTTTCGATAGCCTCGATCTCTAAGTTCATGGCATGCCTCCATTTCTTATTCTTAACTGCATCTTCATAGAAGATGGGGTCACTATCAGGAAACTCAACCATGCCTGCAACATTGGAATCTTCTGAAGCCACAGCCATGCATGCAACGTTGGAAGTCTTCCTCCTCGGAGCAACCTTCCCCACTTACATAGTCTCGCATCCATACTGGTGGTCTTCGTATCCGTGCCCCATAAGGTGAGTTCTCCATAGTCTCTTCATGAAGTGAGGCTTCACTGCTTTCACCCTCCTCAGTGCTGCTAGCTTCTGATCCCTCTGCATTATCGCCATTTTTTGTACCCTCTTCCTCATCTGATTCCCACTCAAGGTCTGCTGCAATATCTCCTGTGTAACATGCCTCCCACTTCCAACTTTGATCCTCGTCAAAAACAACATCTCGGCTCACAATTATTTTTTGAGAAATCGGATCATATAATCTATAGGCTTTTGACTCATCACTCACCCCAAGGAATATGCATTTCAAGCTCTTGTTGTCAAGCTTTATTCTTCTGTTATCTGGTACATGGACGTGAGAAATACATCCAAAAGTTAGTGAACTCTTGTGATGTGCATTCTCCTCCTCTGTCAGTGCGAAGAGCCCTGATGTATACTCCTGTTTCTTTTTCAACCCTAGCTTTGTAGTTCTTAAAAACAACAAAAGCTTCAAACTTTTCTACCAAAAAATACACCTAAGTTTTACGACTAAAATCATCTATGAAGGTGATGAGATACCATTTCCTCCTATGTGATATTGGATTGATTGGCCCACAGATATCAGCATGAATTAACTGAAGAATACCTGACGCCCTCCACGTGCTTTCCTTAGGAAAAGAGTCCCTTCGTTGTTTCCCCACCAAGCAATCTTCACAAACCTTCTAAGTAACTTTGAGCTGTGGCATACCCTCCACCATCTTCTTCTGTTGAAGAACTTTGAGACTACTCCAGCTTAGATGACCATATCGACAGTGCCAAAGTTGGGACTGTTCCGAGACGAGAGATACGAGACACTTATGCTCCCTTATCTGACATCGTACAATGAGAATGAACATCCTGTTATGTGACATAGCAGTTTCAATGATTAAGCCCCGCTCAGGATGAAAGATTTTGCAAGCTCCGTGTTGTATGAGAACTGCAAGACCTTTCTCTTGTAGTTGTCCAATACTCAATAGGTTATTCTTCAAGTCTGGTACATAAAATACCTCAGCAATCACATGTATGAGTCCATCTATCTCCATTCGAACACTGCCCTTTCCCTGCACTGTCAGGCTTGCATCATTTCCTAGTTTAACAGAATCTTTGAAGCCTTCATTAAGATCACAAAAAAGCTCCTTCTTGCCACTCATATGATTGCTGCACCCTGAATCTAGAAACCACACACAGTCACTGCTAGTCTTGTTATCATCCACGTACGCCATAAGTAGCATCTCTTCACTTGTCTCGGCCAGGTTTGCTTGTTTCTCCTTTTTAGGGCACTCCCATTGAAAATGGCCAAGCCCGTGACAATGATAGCATTCCACTGTGGATTTGTCAAATCCCGATCGACCACGTCCTCTTCCTCTTCCGCGGTAAGAGCTACGGCCTCCTCTTCGTCCTCCATCATTCGTGACTTGTAGTGCTTGTTCATCCTCAGTATGCTTACACATTCTTTGCTCATGAACCAACAGACTGCTTTGAAGTTCGTCAATGGACAAACTGTCTATATCATTTGATTCCTCAATGGAGCACACAACGTAATCAAACTTTGGAGTCATGGACCTTAAGATCTTCTCGATGACCACCACATCACCCATCTGTTCACCGTGCACTCTCATCTTGTTGGCAATGGTGAGAGTTCGAGCAAAGTACCCATTAACAGACTCATCCACCCTCATATGGAGTACTTCAAACTCTTTGGGAAGAGCTTGCAGCTGTGCACGTTTGACTCGAGCCGTGCCTTGATATTTTTGCTTCAAGGAGTCCCAAATGTCTTTTGCTGTATCCTTTTTCAAAATTGTCTCCAAGATCGATCGATCGATGGCTTGAAACAGATAATTCTTTGCCTTAAGATCCTTTAGCCTTAGATCTTCGATTGTCTTCTTCTGTACCTCTGTAGGATCCACTCATTCTGCTACTGCAGGGACCCCAGTTTCTATCAAACTCGGATCGCAGAAAATTCTCCATTAGCATGCTCCAATGATCATAGTGCCCATCAAGTTTAGGAATGGCTGGCTGCACAAAACTACTTTCTCCTGCCATATCGCTGCTCCTTCTCACTGCACTCGTGTTTACTGTCAGACTTTAAATCAGGCCCCGTGGTGAGGCTCTGATACCAGATGTTAAAAAACCAGAAAGATCTTCGAGAGACTGAGAGAGAAGGAAATTCAATACACACTTGGTTTCTGGGAGAATAATCTTATTGAATTCTAAGATAACACAGACTACTTATAGCCTTACAAGATAACTGAATGAAAGTAACAACCCACGATTTTACAGCACCTAGAATCATGGTATCTGACTAGGGTTAAAGACTGAACGTGAAACAATATTGGTTCCTTAATAATAGGAATTATTAACGACTACAAAGTTGACCTAGAAACTAGGAAGCTTAACCCTAGTGGTTAAAAGACTCCCAACAAGTTTAACAGTAATAACACTTCGGTTCTTGCTCTGCCTCGGCATATATATCCAAAATTTGGAGGTCTTGTGGAGTTTGAAAAGTGTGGATCGAGTGAGCGCGCGTTAGCGTGTGGTGGAGGGTATGGGAATGGTGAGGCGGCGGGAATGAAGGAAGTGTTGGGATGAGTGTTTGCGAGGACATGGCTAGCTGGCGACTGCAGCCGCTGCCAGAGAAGCGGAGGGGCTATGTGAATTTAATTACACCACCTACCATTTTAGGTGCCTCTGCCTAGACCTGTAAACGGGTCGGGTTTGTTAGATTTTGATTGGGTTCAATCCGACCCGTTAAGTTTACGGATCATCCGAACCCAACTCGTTAAGCTTAATGGGTTATCCGAACCCGACCCGTTAAGTTAACGGGTCACCCGTTTCATCTATTAAAATTATTATTATTATTATTATTATTATTTTGCATAGTTTATTTTTTGTTGTTAAGACTTTACTGAAATTACTAAAACATCATCAACTAACGGGTGCTAACGAATGTTAACGGCTGCTAACGGGTCTAACAGGTTGACCCAAAGTAATCCGTTATTTAATGGGTTATTAATAGGTTTACCCGTCAGTGACCCAACCCGTTAATCATCCACCCAAATACTAATATTAAGGGAGCAGATCGGGTCGGGTTAATGGGTCGGGTCCAAAATGCCAGGTCTACCTCTGCCCTTAATAGGGCTAATGTTGTGTGCTGTAGTGACGAAGATGACAAAGGTGGAGGTTAGTTTTTTCCTCAAATATTCTTCGTCACATAATCTTATTGTTAGCGGGTGTAACTCTGTACTAATCTAGTCGTCCTAACTAAAATTTTAAATTTGGTTTTTGATTATGATATTAGATACTGATCATTGTGCAGGACCTGGAGCTGGAAACTTAGTCGCTAAAATCTCAATAGGTAATTATAACTTTACTTGCTTAGACTACAAGGTTTATAGCATGTCTGCAATGCCTACCATTCGATCGAATAAATCACTATATTCAACGTATATTCAGCAGGTGCAGTTGCGGGTCTCATATTTCTAATCGTTATCGTTTGCTGCTTAAGGAGAAAGTTGTCATCATATAGATTTCTTTTCTTTTGGAAGAAGCAAAACCAAAATCGTCAAATTGTAGAGACCTTTCTAAGGAGCTACGAGCCGCTTCAAGTACGAAGGTATAGCTATTCGGAGGTCAAGAAAATGACCAACTCCTTCAAAGAAAAATTAGGACAAGGAGGCTATGGTGCTGTTTACAAAGGAAAGTTAAAGGACGGCTGTCTTGTAGCAGTGAAGGTCTTGACAAAACTAACAGGAGATGGAGAAGAATTTATGAATGAAGTGGCAGCCATTAGTAGAACTTCGCATGTCAACGTCGTCACCTTGTTAGGCTTTTGTTTGAGGGTTCCAGAAGAGCTCTCATCTATGAATTCATGCCTAATGGATCTTTAGAGAAATTCATATTTGATTCAAATACTCCCAACATAGGTCATAATCACTTGGGATGGGAAGCATTGGATCAAATTTCACTTGGCGTTGCTCGAGGCTTGGAGTACTTACATTGTGGTTGCAACACAAGAATTTTGCATTTCGACATCAAGCCTCACAACATTCTTCTCGATGAAAACTTCACCCCAAAAATCTCGGATTTTGGCCTTGCCAAAATATGCAACAGGGGAGAGAGTATTGTCTCGATGTTGGGCGCTAGAGGTACAGCAGGTTACATTGCTCCAGAAGTATTTTCTAGAAACTTTGGAAAGGTCTCACACAAGTCGGATGTGTACAGCTATGGAATGATGCTTTTAGATATGGTTGGAGGAAGAAGGAACATCAACGCTGAAGCTGAAAATACAAGTGAAATATATTTTCCGCATTGGATTTACAAGCGTCTTGAACTGGACGAAGAGCTTGGGCTGCAGAGTGTTGCAAATGAGGAAGACAAAGCAAGAGCAAGGAAGATGATCATAGTGAGCTTGTGGTGCATACAAACTGATCCTTCAAACAGGCCAGCAATGAAGGAAGTGATAGATACGTTGGAGGGGAATGTTGATTTGTTGCAGATACCTCCCAAACCTTAAATGTCTTCTCCTCCAAAATCCCTAGCAGATTCTTCTGCCGCATTGGTATCAATAAAGTAAAAACCCTGTATTTTACTTGAACAAATCTATGTTTTTTTAGGCAATCTAAATAATGAAGCATGTGTTTCATGTTCCCCCCCTATATATGAATCAACACACACACACATATATATATATATAGGGAATTGTTATTGGCATTTCAAAATTTTCATTCTACACTCCAAACTTTCTATATTTAGAAAGAAAAATACATTGTGAGGAGTGTAGAATGAGATTTTTGGAGTGCCAATAACACTTCCCTAAATATATATTAGTAATGTGAAACATTTGCATTTGTGGGTCAGACTAGTTGATCAAAGCAATGTGCCCACTTCATCTCCCTTGTGCCCAAGTTCGGATCCACTTCTCCATAAATCAGATCATTTTAGAAAATTTTTGTCAAAAAATAGGTGAAAACAATTATTTGGTGTGGAAAGCTTTCTACCATACAACTAAGCTAGGATCCAATTTATTGTGCGAAATTTGATGTTGTCACGAATGGAATGATCAAGTAGATGGAACAGTTCTTGCGAAACCACGTGAATGTATTTTGACAAACAATGAAGAGAATTGAAGTCGTGTTGAATTTCAAGATTTTTGGAGCACCTTTGGCAATGAGCGAATAGGCAGTAACCCATTACTTGAAAAGTCGCTGTATGATGGTGCTTGATGAATTTTCAAGCGAAAAGCATATTGCATATGATCAACCTAAGCAAAACTATCCATGCACACTGCCAATACGATTGAAATGAAATTTCGATTTT